>NC_060268.1:17818448-18118448 GCF_021613505.1 Equus quagga
ACATCATCTTTGCTCATTCTTCTATTGATGGACACTTAGGTAGCTTTCATATCTTGGCTATTGTAAACAATGCTGCAATGAACAGAGGGATGCATATATTTCTTTGAATTAAGTGTTTTTGTTTTCTTTGAATAAATACTCAGAAGTGGAATTGCTGGATTGTATGCCAGTTCTATTTTTAATTTTTTGAGAAACCTCCATAAAGTTTTCCATAGTGACTGCACCAATTTACATTCTACCAACAGTGTATAAGTGTTTCCTTATCTCCACATCCTCGCCAACACTTGTTACTTTTTGTCTTTTTTGATAACAGCAATTCTGACAGGTGTGAGGTGGTATCTCACTGTTTTGATTTGTATTTCCCTGATGATTAGTGATGTTGAGTATCTTTTCATGTACCTTTTATTGGCCACCTTTATGTCTTCTTTGGAAGAATGTCTATTCAAGTCCTCTGCCCATTTTTTAATTGGATTATTTTTTTGATATTAAGTTGTGTAAGTGCTTTACATATCTTGGATATTAACCCCTTATCGGATGTATGATTTGCAAGTATCTTCTCCCATTCAGTAGGTTGCCTTTTCATTTTGTTGATGGTTTCCTTCACTGTGCAAAAGCTTTTAGTTTGATGTAATCCCATTTGTTTATTTTTGCTTCTGTTGCCCTTGCCTGAGGAGACTGGTCCAAAAAAATATCACTAAGACAGATGTCAAAGAGCTGACTGCCTATATTTTCTTTGAGGAGTTTTATGGTTTCTGGTCTTACATTCAAGTGTTTAATCCATTTTGAATTTATTTTTGTATATGCTGTAAGATAGTGGTCCAGTTTCATTCTTCGCATGAGAGTGTCCAGTTTTCAATTTATTGAAGAGGCTGTCTTTTTCTCATTGTATATTCTCACCTCCTTTGTCATAGATTAATTGACCATATATCCATGGGTTTTTGGAATTTCTATTCTATTCTGTTGGTCTATGTGTCTGTTTCTGTGCCAGTACCATACTGTATTGATTACTATAGCTTTGTAGTATAGTTTGAAATTGGGGAGCATGATACAGCCAACTTTGTTCTTCTTTCTTAAGACTGCTTTGGCTATTTGGGTCTTTTGTAGTTCCATACAAATTTTAGGATTTTTTGGTTCTGGTTCTGTGAAAAATGACATTGGTATTTTGATGGGGATTGCACTGAATCTATAGATTCCTTTGCGTGGTATGGACATTTTAACAATGTTAAATTAAATATTGTTAATTTTCACCATATTAATTCCTCCAATCTATGAGCACAATATATCTTTCCATTTATTTATGTTGTCTTCAGTTTCTTTCATCAGTGTTTTATAGAGTACGGTTCTTTCACCTCCTTGGTTAAATTTATTCCCAGGTATTTTATTCTTTTTGGTGAAACTGTAAATGGGTTTGTTTTCTTAATTTCTCTTTCTGATAGCTTATTATTAGTGTATAGAAATGTAACCAATTTCTGTATATTAATTTTATATCCTGCAACTTTACTGAATTCATTTATTAGTTATAACAGTTTTTTGGTGGAGTCCTTAGAGTTTTCTCTGTATGGTATCATGTCATCTGCAAATAGTGAGTTTTACTTCTTCCTTTCGTATTTGGATGCCTTTTATTTCTTTTTCCTGTCTAATTGCTGTAGCTAGAACTTCCAATACTATGTTGAATGAAAGTGGTGGGAGTGGTCATCCCTGCCTTATTTCTGATCTTAGAGGAAAAGTTTTCGGCTTTTCGCCACTGAATATGATGTTAGCTGTGGGTTTGTCTTATACAGCCTTTATCACGTTGAGGTACGTTCCTTCTATACCCACTTTGTTGAGAGTTTTTACCATAAATGGATGTTGAATTTTGTCAAAAGCTTTTTCTGCATCTATTGAGATGATCATATGATTTTTATCCTTCATTTTGTTAATGTGGTGTATCACAATGACTGATTTGTGGATGTTGAACCATCCTTGCATCCCTGGAATAAATCCTACTTGATTGTGGTACACGATCCTTTTAAGGTACTGTTGAATTTGGTTTGCTAATATTTTGTTGAGTTTGCTAAAATATTTGGTTTGCTAAAATATTTGTTTGCTAATATTTTGCATCTGTGTTCATTAGGGAAATTAGCCTGTAATTTTCTTTTTTCTGGTGTCTTTGTCTGGGTGAACCACTTTTTTAATAGATGGATTTTTCATTAATTTAGGCAATATAAGGGTACCCTGAAGAGATGAGATAAAGGATAGGTAAGGTTCCTTGTGTGTATGTGTGTGGGAGAAGGAGGGGGAGATTTAGGGTGGGCAAATGTCCCAAGGATGACGGGACACTTGAGTGGCCAATGCCAGTTCACAATTTGACTTCTGGAATCTTGGGAGGTCCATTTGGCCCACAGGTAGGGGTCCTGAACCAGCCCTAGGTTCTCAGGAAAGCCACCCTCCCCAGGAAACCAGGGGAGGGATAATGGTAGGCCTGTTGTTTCTTAAAAGATAGAGAATCAGTTTGTGGTGGTAAAAACAACAGTTGTTAGGGATGTTCTTGCATCTTTCACACCTACTACAAAATTCTCCAACTCTGTATCACTATGGACAGCAGAAATGTACTTCTGTTGAGGACTTTCTATGTGATTTAATTTAATTAATGCAAACATCAACACTGTGACATAAATACTGCTAGCTTCATTAACAAATGAAGAGGTAAACGCTCAGGAAAGGTCATGTGATGATAAAGATGAAGCCAGCGTTTCCATGCTAGTCTTCTGTCCACATATATCTTTGTCCTGCTCTGCTCTCTTTCTCTCATGACCTGTCAAGGGGAATGAGCATCTCAGAAGATCCAAATTGCTTGAGAGAGCAAAGCTATGCATAAAGAGAAATAGCATTTCGTTTGAGAACTTAAATAACGGAAAATGAAAGCAGCACATACTTGTATACCAAATGCCCATTTATGCACTTTTCTTGGTCTCTATATAAGAAGTGCTGTTTGAAATGGAAGTTCTTTGTACTTAAATGTAGAGAACCCAAAACAAAGACATTTCAATTCTCCATTGAGAAGTTACAGACAGACAACAAAACAGTATGTTTCATACTGTGTTCCAGGGAGACCCAGGAGGAGGGAAGGGATAAGGTGGGGCCTATGTGATGTTTGGGACATTTGACTCCTTCTCCCATCCTGGTTACTCTGATTTTTAAAAAAAGTACTTACTTTCATATATGTGTAAGATTTCCTCTGAACAAAGGATTGTACAGCTTCAAAAAGGAGGACCAATTTCCAAGCCCAGTTCTTTTCATTTTCCCCAAATGCCATCAGCCGAACAACTCAATTAGATTTACTCTGAAATCAAGCCGGCTTTTATGTTTAGTGCTACAAATGCTACCAAGCAGAATGCATTATTCTAAAAGTGCAAGAAAACATGATCAAGATACTCAAACAGTGACTAAACATACTCCCATAATCATTCAAATGAGAAAAAAACTGACTCCAGAGGAAAAGCAGCCATGCCAGCCACATAAATAGCAGGCCCTGTTTCAAGGTCCTTTGGCTTTGAGTTGATGATGAATCCAGGATGAACTTACTCTTTAGACAGCAAAGGGCATGAAGAAGGCCAAGTTCAAGGCCAACGCAAGGACTCAGAGCTCAGCTAGAAACATCATCATTCAGATCTTTATGGGAGAGCTTTAGGGATGAAATAGAAAGAGTCTGAACATTTAAAAAGCTCTTGATTTACAGTCTTGGATTGGCTCTCCAGACTAGTTTTATTATTCTACACTACCGAAGTTCATCAAAATATTATAGGAATGCTAGTTTCCTTACAATCTCACTAACTGGGGATTATCATTTTAAAGATCTTTGCTGGCTTCAGGCCTTAAAAAAATCCCTAGTTGTAGGAGGGACAGCCTTCCTCATCAACTGGTGCCCTGAGTTGCAGCCCATCAATACGGGAGCATGCAGTTGTACAGAGCAGGACCTGGAGAAATTGTTATAATTTATGCCATCTTGGGGAAGTCTACAGCCAATCCAGTGGAACCAGAGCTTTCCACAGAGGATAGGTTCACTGGAACGAATGTTATAGTTAGCAATCTACGGCAGTGGAACAATCTGAGATAATTTGAACTTTTGAATAACCAACTACAGTACAATGTTTGAAAAGCTGTAAAAGAGACTTCCTCACAATTCAAAATTGAAGATGGAGACTTTTATAATTCTGCGCCGAAGTGTTCCATTTTAAACATCTTATAGGTAAATAGAAGTAAATGGCATGTATTTAAATTGGATTTGTTCTCAAACCTGTTTCAACTTGAGCAATTGCTGCAATAAAATTTCCTTTAATATCTTTGTTTAACTGCCATTGGTAAAAACCCCTAAATCTGAAGCTATTTCTAAAATTGAAGATTGAACATAATTGATATTAAGTACCATTAAGCTCATTATTGGTCTTGTAAAGATATTTCTATATTCTCTGGGACGGATATCATCTCAGGGAAAAGAAAGTTCATCTCTTATGTGTTTCCTCTATTCAATTCTGTTCACCAGACTATGCTATGTAACATGCTAGCCTCTGAGTACCGGAAAAATGAGGAAGAAACCCAGTCTTCAAGAAGCTCTGTCTAGAAGTGAGTGGCATATGTACATGCACACAAATAATCATGCATTGTGATAGGTGCTATAGTAGAGATACATAATACAATTGCTTTTAAAACATAAATGGGAAGTTATTAATTCTGCAGTCATAGCAGGGGTAAGAAAGGTCAGGGAAACTAATAAGAGATGGCATTTTAGCTGGGCCTTAATTGATGAATAGGAGTTTGTCAGGTAGATAAGCAGGCAAAGAGATTCCAGACAGTGTAAAGAGTTTGTCCAAAGGGGTAGGGGTCAGAAAATTCAGGGAACAGTGGAAAATTTAGTGCACTTAGAGATATGGCCACATGAATGGGTAGAGGCTGGACAGGAGCTTGGAAATCCCAACCAGGTAAGCTATGGGAAGGCTGTGAACTGCCTATTTATTTGTCCACTGAATATTGAGCTAGAATGTACTTTCACTCAAAATCCTTGAGTTGTGGGATAAACTCTCACTTCATTGCCTCTGTAGAGGATTGTGATTCCTTTCTTCTAAGATGCATACAAAAGGAAAAGAAAGATTTTCAAGATGAATTCTAATACATTTCTTTCCAACAACACTTATCTGTATATAATTTCCTAAAAGAAACAGACATTCAGTGTATGGATCTGTAGAAATGTGTGTGATTTTACTGGACTATATATTTCTTCAGAACCATAATCATTTCTATCAGATCTTTCCTATTCCACAATAAAAAGTCCTTAAAGTGAATGACAAGCCAATGGTGCAGCATTATCTCTACTAGGGATTCTTAGATATTGTTTGTCAGTGTCTGAATAGTGCATTTTTGCATGGGAACAGGCAAATTGTGGGTTCTTAACAAAAGTATTTCAGAGAATTCTTTTGATTATGATGAATGTTATCTTTGGATATGAGGTTATGCTGGGTGATTTCCACTGCATCTTTCTCTCTCTCTGACTCTTTCTGTCCCCCACTTTCTCTCTCTGACTCTCTCTCCCCCTCTCTATTTGTCTAAAGGGTGGCCATAACATCTGGAAACAAAATGACATTGTTTTATTATGTATTGTAATATCAATATATTTTTTATTAACCTATGCCTCCAGACTTGATGGCCAGCGTGTGGTTCCAAAGTGGCTGATGTTGAGATTTGTCAAATATATTTTGACATTAAGTTAGATGAGATGATTGAAAATAATTGATTCTATTTAAGTAGGGTTTATTTTGGTGGAGCTCCTTGTCACTTTGGGGAGGTATTTTAGGTATAAACTGATATTTTTATATCTCTGTCAGAAAGCAGCTGTATATGATGCTCTATGTATACTGTTGATAAGGGGACCATTGAGTTAAAATGAACAATTCACCATAGACCTGGGTGAAATGGCTCTAGAATAGGAGGCTAGAAGTTAAGATGGCCATGATACATTGATGCCCACATATGGAGGCTCTGTCAGAGCTTGGCTCTGCCTTCACCATATTCTATCTGTACAGAATATTTCAGCCATACCTCTAGGGGTAGGTGATATATATTTCTATTGGCTGTTCCTTACTCTTCCAGCAGTGAACCAGAATGCTTTGGATAGTATACGTGTAGCTTATCTCAATGTCCTAAGCATGGCTAACTGTCCCAGTAAGGAGCTGCCAACGGTGCAGGTGCATCCCTCCCTCCTTCTGAATGCCCTCTGCATCAGCCACCACTAGCTCATGTGGCCCCTTTGTAAAAATCAGAAAAACATGTGTCCCTTCTTCTAGATAGACATAGTTCATGGAGTATGAATTGGGGATGGAGCATGAGATGGATTTTGGGTACCTTGTGCTGAAAACAACCTACATTATTATGTATGATGACCCTGTCTCAATTGTCTAGTGCCAGGCATCTCCAGGGCACTAATACTTAAGAGAAAATCTCATTGGCCACTTTCGGTTGAACAACTACTACTTAGATAAGTATATAAGTATTAAGCACACATTAATATGTATACTTAACATACATAAAGTATACATACTAATACTAATACTTAATATGGATGCAGTATTTCAAGTTTGCTAGATTTTTCTAACTTTCTTTGCTAAAGTTACGACAAAACTTTGAAAGATTTCACCCCATCTGTTTCTGATATCAATTATTCTAAACCAGAAAAGAGAGTGTGAATTCATGAAATATCTTGGTCAGTAAAGCAGATGGTCATAAGAGTCTATAGAAATTCAGTTAGCATTCAAAAGTCCAGAGGATGAAGAGTTATTATGTTACTTGGCTAAAATGAGAGGGAGAAAATGTGTTCAGAAAGTCATATATAATACCAATTCTAGGTTTACTTATGTTTCACATTTTGTACTCTTTGTGGTAGACAGAATAATGGGCCCCCAAAGATCTCTAATCTCTGGAATCTGTGAAAATGTTACTTTACATGACAAAAGGAATTTTGCAGATGTGATTAAGGTCAAGGACCTTGAGATTATCTTGGATTATCTGAGTGGGCCCTAATCAACCTAATCAAATTAATCCTTAAAAGAACATCTCCTGACTGAGATGAGAGTCGGGGGAGATGTGGCTAAGAAAGAATGATCAGAGAGCAATGCAGGGTTGCTGGCTTTGAAAAGGGAAGAAGGGGGCCATGAGCTAAGGAACGTGGCTAGCCTTTAGGAGCTAGAAAAGGCAAGGAAGCGTATTCTCCTCTAGACGCTCCAGAAGGAATGCAGCCTTGCTGACACCTTGATTTTAGCTCTCCGAGATCCATTTCAGAATTTGACCTACAGAACTGTAGCATCATAAATTTGAATTGTTTTAAGCCACTAAGTTTGTGGTACTTTGTTACAGCAGCAATAGAAAACTAATACATATTTTATGTGTATAGTACTAATTTACATAGTACATAATTACATGTAGGTGTGGACCTACACACCACTCATCAAGCCATGCTATGCTGGAGTCCTACATACAAAATAGAGGAAGACTGGCACAGATGTTAGCTCAGCCTGAAAAAGGAAGGAAATTCTGACACATGCTACAACATGGATGAACCCTGAAGACATCATCTAAGTGAAATAAATCAGACATAAAAGGACAAATATTTTATGATTCCACTTCTATGAGGTACCTAAAATAGTCAAATTCAGAGGGTCAGAAAGTAGAACGGTTGTTGCCAGGGGTTAGAGGAGGAAAGAACGGGGAGTTATTATTTAATGAGTATGGAATAATTTCAGTTTGGGAAGATGAAAAGTTACGGAGAAGGATGGTGGTGATGGTTTCACAGCAACATGCAAATACTTAATGCCACTGAACTGTACACTTAAAATGGTAAGTTTTATGTATATTTTACTATAATAAAAAAATTAATATACCCTGAGTAAAAGAAACAAAGTGAGAATGGTCCAGAGATGTTTGAAAAATGGCAAGGAAAGCACAGCAAGAGAAGGGGTCCTTGTAGAGCAGTGGCTCTCAACTAGGGGAGATTCTTACCCACCAGGCGATATTTGGCGATATCTGGAGACATTTTTGGTTGTCACAACTAAAGGGTTGCTGCTGGCCTCTAGTGGTAGAGGATAGGGATTCCGCTAAACATCCTACAACGTACAGGACAGTCTCCCACAACAAAGAATTATCCAGCCTAAAATGTCCTTAGTAGTGCTGAGGGTTAAGAAGCCCTGATCTGGAGGTATTGGGTAACGTAGTTGGACAGAGTTGAAGGGAACTGATGAGATGTGTCTTAAATGCTAAGCCAAGAAGTTCAGAGTTCAGGTAATAGGTAACATATTCTTTAAGGTGGGAGAAGGGGGACTTAATGGTGAATGAGAAAGTTGAATCATAGGAGGATGGATTAGATGCAAGGAATGAGGGCAGGAGACCAGATAGGCAGATGTTGTGGTAATCTAGTATGGTGTAGCAAAATCTCTAATGCTCGATGTAGTTGCACGTGCCAGGCACTATTCTAAGGGCTTTACATGTACTAACTCATGTAGCGCTTATGGCACCTGTGTGTTATACTCATTATTCTCATTTCACAGAAGAGGAAATGAGAAACAGAGTAAGTGTCCAACGTCAGTAAGGGATGGAGCTAGGCTTTGAACCCAGGAAGTCTGAGCTACCTCTTTTTACAGGTTGATTTTTCTTTTTAATGTTTAGATACATCTTTTTTCTGTCAACTTGGTTGGAAAATCCAGTTTATGGTTAAGTAAGATAAGGGGATTATCTACACTTTAGTATCTCCTTTCTACATTAGACTGCTGTTTGAGGGAGACTGAGAAAGCTGCTAAGACAGCAATTGGCTTCTTGAGTTTTAGAAAATTGCTTGGAGGGAAGATTAGAATTAAGAGTGGGTGAATTAAAAATATAGGTTGGAGGAGGTGAATAATCAGGGAGACATCGCAATTTCTCACCCACCAGCTCTCAAATTCTGACTCTCCAAAAGCTTCAGCAGGCTGTAGATGCCATTCCACTGACATGCATCAAACTTGAAAAACACAATCTAGGCCAGGATTGTCACTCCACCTCCCACTCCCCAGTAACACTCACTCATCCTGAACACTTCCCACTCAATAATCCTCTTCCATGAAAAGGAAAGAAGACGGCCATGCCTTGCTGTGATGGCCTTGTGTGAGCTTGTTTAAGGAATGGAGGGGTCTGTGCCACTGAGGAAGGAGAGCGGGGAGAGAAGGGGCTCTTTGTTTCATTGAGAGCACGCCATACTGTTTTCCTGCTCTTTGTAATCACTATTGCAGTCTGCTGTAGCTCTGAAGATCTGGAAGAGGCTGAAAAGCTGCTGGCTCAATTAGTATTTGTCCCTGAAGAGGTTTAAGACCAGGCACCCAGCTGTTTTAGTCTTGATTCTATCACTAACAAATTCTGTGATTTTGGACAACATTACCATAATCATCTTTATTTTATTGCCTGCTTTTCCATGCAACATCTTCTTTTGGTATTCATAACAGGCTACTGGAGTAGGTAAAGCAAATATTATTAGCATTTTTTTTTCCTGATAAGAAAAACTGAAGCTCCAAAAGGATAAGTGATCTACTCAGGGTCACCCAGCTAGCAGTAGACAAAACTGGGACATGAATTTGGTTTGACTTATTTCAAATCTATTTGTTCTGATGTTGCTGCTTCTCCAACTCTAGGGAGCATAAGCATCACCTGGAGACTTTATTAAAACGCAGATCCCTGGGACCTACTCCAAAGTATGACATGTATATTACTATAGAGTAATACTAAGAGTATCTATTACTATAATTTCTCTATTATTTAGATAGTATCTCTACGCTAATTTAATAGGCCTGGGATGGGATCTGAGAATCTGCGATTCTAACAACCACACAGGTGATATTATTGGTGCTGTATTCTGGGCAATTTTTAAAGTAGTACTGCTTTATAGTGTACCACTCCACCTCTTTGTATCGGAGTTTCCTGATCTGTAAAAGAGAGATGATAACTGGCTCTCTTTCTCTCTCGGAATTGCTAGTGGGATTGTGGTGAATTAAAAATGGCTACAAACACTTTTCAAGTTCTCCCATAAAGAGAAACAGTCTATTCCTTGACTCTTGAATCTGGGCTAGCTTGGTGACTTGCTCTGACAAATAAGAGATGGTAAAAGTGACATGTGACTTCCAACCAAGAACTTAAGTGGCTTTGCAGCTTCCAGTCTTGCCCTTATGGAACCTTGAAGCCACCATATGAAGAAGTCCAGGCTGGAACTGGTGGTGACAGAGACTAGACATGAGTGAGGCCATCCAGGATCACCCTATCAGCTAAATAAAGCCACACGAGTGAGACCAAGAGAGACTAGCAGAAGAACTGCCTCATCAGCCCATAGGATTATAAGAAATGATAAATTGTGTTTGGGTTGGTCTGTCATGCAGCAATAGATAACTCAAATGAGGATAAAACAGATAATGATTATGAAAATATTTTGAAATTACAGTAATACCTCTGCAAATTCTCTAAGAATAAAGCTTTTCATAATAAATAATAAAACCAGCTGTACTAAAAATTAACAAAGCAGATAAAAGATCTAAAATCAAGCCAGTAGAATAAACATTGAATAAAAAAGAAACCTATGAAGACATACTAATAAAAATAGATGAATGAATGGGAGAGAAGATTCTTCTGTCCACTAACAAGTGTAGATGGAGTCGTGGAATTGGAAAATCAGCATTTTGCAACCATACGGTGAAGACTGATTAGAGCAAAAGTCATCAGTGGATGCTAAATCTAGGGAGAAAGTTTGGTCTCAATACAATTGAGATGGTGAAGCACCAATTGTTATTCACTGCAAAAGGAGAACCCTTAATTTCACAGTAAGAAAATCATACAATACCATGAATGGGTAATCAAAATTAAAGTCACCAGCGAGGGTCGATGGACACTATGTGCCTCTAGATGTGATACCACGAGAAGGACACACCCCTGGGGATGCATAACCTTAATCTACTCATGAGGAAACATTACTCAGATTGAACGACAGCCTATAAAATAACTAGTATCTGTTTTTGAAAAATTAAAATGTCATGAAAGACATAGAAAGACTGAGAAATTGCTCCAGATTAAAGGAGACTAAAGTGACAAGACAATTAAATGCAGTACATAATCCTTGACTGGATCCTGACTTGAGGGGAAAATGCTATAAGGGACACTATTAGGACATTTTTAAAAGATTGGAATATAGACTGCAGATTGGATAAAAGTCTTATATCAATGCTAAATTCGCTGAACTCCATCACTGTACTGTTCTAATGTAAACCAAATATTCTTGGCCTTAGGAAACGCACATTGAAATATTAAGGAGTAAGGGGTCATGACATAGGCAATCTACTCTCAAACAGTTTAGAAAAAATAAATTACACACAAGCACACATACTGAGAGAGAGAGTGAGTGAGTGAGCATGAAAGAGGGAGATGATACAGCAAAAAAAGCAAATGTTAAAAATTCATGAATCTTGGTAAAGGGTATATGAGAGTTTCTTAAGCTATTCTTGCAACTTTTCCTGTGTTTGAAATTATTTCAAAACAAAAAATTATAAAAAGCATATGCATGAATGTATTTTTGATTTCCAAGTGAAGATGAACTTTGTGAGCTTAATAAAAGGAAGAAATCATGAAGTAAATTATTGATAGATTTGGCCACATTAAAAAAATCTTCTGTAAAATTATCAGCAAAATTAAAAGACAAAATACAGGCTAGGAAAATATTTGCAATAAAAATGACATAAGGCAAATAGAATTAAAGTTGTAGATATGAAATGCTTAAATTGCAGTAGGTAAATAAAGAATACAGGAGCACGCAGGGGTGGGGTAGTCGCTGGGGTGAGCGTGGAGTGCCCAGGGCCTGGGCCCTGGTGTGAGCTGGTATCCTGGGCACCACTGGCTCCACAGGGCACTGGAGGGGCCAGGCACCCGCAGCCCCCACACCCGGAGAGCCTTGGATCATGGCGCTATATACAAGATGATGGATGTGCATGGTGGGAAGGGCGCATAGCCTCAGATGTCCTCTGCCCCCGGTGCTGAAGCTGTCAGCCTTCCCAGCCCACTCTCCTCTCCTGAAGAGCAATGGGTTCTCTGTTGACTTCTTACCCTGCTGAGCAGCCAGTGCCAGGTCTACCCTGTGGCCTGGCACCTGGCAGTCTGCCTGCCAGACCATTCCCAGATTATAACATCACCACCTCTAAGAAGCGTACATGGCGGTGGTCTCCTGCCTCCTGCTCTGCAAAGGTTGGAACAAAGGATCCAGGACCCCTGATGTCCACACCTTGAGCACTGCAGCTCAGAAGGACTCACTCTGCTCTTCCTGCAGCCGGCAGCCCCGTCAGGCCTGGTCCAGGGCAGCACCTAATGAGGAAGCACAGGCCTGCAAGATAGAGATTTGCCCCAGACCACACAGCCAGGGGCTGTGCCCGGGAGAACCCAGGAGGGTCATCTTCAGAGTGTGCGCTCGACCCCACCATGCTGATCACGAAGTAAAACAGCCTTTCACAGGGCGCTGTGCTGCGAGTAGTTTCCCAGCCTCTCCATCAAATTGTCAAAATCCGGCTACCCTGGTTCCTACCGGGGAAAGGCCTTGGACTCCTCACTCTCCTCTGCCTTCCTGACTGAGAGCCTTGAAATCACCATCAGGAGGGTCAGAGCTCAAGGTCACAGTCTGCGGAAGGAGGCTGGAGCCACCCTAGCGTCCACTCTGAGCTCCCAGCATAGCCTGGCCAGTGGGATTGGGAGGGTGGGTGGGACTTTTGTTGGACTTATTTCCACTCCTTTATCAGAACACGTAAGAAAATGTCTTGTAGCATCAGCCACCAACTCTAACAGTTCATCTGTACCCAACTAACAGGAATTTAAAAGATCGCAGGTCTGGGGTACAAAGAATAAGTACCATGTTCAATAAATAATACAGCAGCAGCTGCTACCTTTTATGGAGCGCTTCCTTGTCCTAGGTCCTGTGCCAGTCACTTCCCCTGCGCCGTCTCCTGGAGCCCTCTCTCCCACCCTTTGAGGTGTGGGCTTCCCAGTGATTACCCAGGATCACACAAGTTGTAACAGGGGGTGAGGAGGAGAAACAGTTACCTAAGCCTGAACTTGAGGCCCTTGGGGAAGGCATCCTTGCCTGTTTCCAGCTGGGACCTCCCCAGAATCCTGGCTCCCCCAGGTCACAGCATCTGAGGCTTCATTAATTATCCTTAGGACAAGCCATAAATAAAGCTGGAGGGTTCTGTCCCTCTTGGTGGTTGCTTCTCTCCCCTCTGAGAAAGCTAGAATCTGAGCAAAAAATAATTAGCATCAGAAAGGTCTCCATTCAGCCTGGCCCCGTCCGGACACTAGTGGGCCTGGTGCTCCCACTGCTGGGACGCCGGCCTTCCTCTCCTCTCCTGGGTACTTGGAAAAAGCCCTTTCAATCAGATCCTTCTCTTTCCTCTTGGGTCCTTCCACCTCTATTGCCTAGCACTTTCCACAGTCACCTGGGGGGCAAGGAAGGCCAGGAAGTCACATGGGTGGCTTTTCATCCCTCCAACCTGCCTCCTCCTCTTTCCTTTATCATCGGCACCATTGAGGGAAGGGCAGGGGGCAGCTAGAGAGGCGTGGAGAAGTCATAGGTCTCAATCTTTGATCAATTTTTTCATTCTTAGAAAGAGGGGAGGAAGACTAAAATAGGAGAGTGGCCATTCTTGGGGACCAGTAGCTTTGCCTGTTTTTAGTGGCACTGCATTCAAGAAAAATAGCCAGCTGTTGCTTTAAAACCTGGTTTTCTTTAGCCAGGAAACTTTGGGTCTGTAAATGGGCATCTTGCTGGGCGTGAAGGACTATTGGGGGGATTAACTGGGAACAGCATGTCCAGCTAGAGGGAGGGAGGAGTGCTGGGCCTGGGCGTCAGATATGGGGCAACGCTGACTTTTCAGAGAATCCTGTTCTGTGCTGTTCACCTTTTTGTTTAAGCATTTTTCTAAAGGCAGTGTAAGTGTTGACGATTGTTAGAGCTGGGTAATGGGGGTTCATTACAACATTTTCTCTATCTTTAAAAAATATATTTAAAAATTTCCAAAATAAAGCAGTTTTAGACAATTAAAAAAATAAAAATACAAGCAAGACTGTTCAAAAAACAATAAAAGAAAAATACTAATCAGTGTTAAAAAAATTTATCCTTACAAGTAATATAATAATGAAAATGGAAAAAATAGAGTCTTTTCACTTATGAAGTCAGTAAAGATGGAAAATGATAATATTCAATGCTGTCAAGGATGTAGCATAGTGAGGACTTATGCTGGTAACTGTGACAATTTGTACAACCTGGAAATCACATATTGAGAATTTAAAAAGTGTTCTTACTCTTGATCCAGTAATTAAATTCTAGGAATTCATCCCATGAAAAGAATCGGAAATCCAAACAATAATTTAATCCAAAGATGTTCTTTGCAGCATCGTTTGTTATTGAATATTTGGATAGTCCAACGAGAAGTTAAGTAAATTAGGTTGCACATGATGTTTGCAAAAAGTTTTCAATAACATAGGGAAATTTTTATAATACGCTAAACAAAACGAAGCATATACTTAAAAGATTAAACGGAAAGAAACAAAATATTAACAGCTATCCACCAGTCAAGGTCCTAGCAGGACACAGATGGCACACCCAGGAGGGTTGAGCTGAAGAAAGCTTAAAGAAGGGATGATTCAGAGAGGTGTGGGCAGGGTTTATAGGAGCCATCCAGTGACTTAGCAGCGGAGCGTAGCTCCTAGCCGAGTCCCCAGGCAGGCAAGACTAGGGAATGGATGACCAGAACTTGGAGGCAGCTGTGGAAGAAGGCCTGGAAGATCCTCACCGAGTTCTTCTCCTACCCTGTGGTCTGATCTCCCACTGGGCACACACATGTGAAACCTGGTCACGCAGTCCCTAGAGATCAGCCTTCTGGTGAGAGAGCCAGGCAGAGAACTGTGGAGAGCGGATCCAGAGGTGTCGACAGAAATTAACCAGCACAAGTATTGTCTCTGGTTGGAGGATTGTGGGTGTTTATTATTTTCTTTTTATCTGCTAGCCTATAAAACTCCTGGCTGTGGTGTGAACACCCCCTGCCCACAAGAAGGAGTTTGGTAACAAAAGACTTACAGTTTACATATTCTGCTTTCTTTCTCAAGCTATCAGAGTCAAAACAATTTCAGATGTAAAACTTACATTAAGAATATATGCTTACATTTTTCTAAGCTATCGGTTACAAACGTTCTTCAGCAATTAATCCCTCCCTCTCCCTATCTCCTCTTTCCTGATTTTTGTAATGTGCTTCTTTTTCTTATGTTATTTGTGTATTTAGTAAGTAAATTTCTTACAACAGAAAAACCTCATCGGACTGTCTGCTTTATGACTAGCGGTGGCCGCACGGAGCACTGTACTGTTGGAACAGCAGCAGCAGAAGTAACAGCTTTGATCGGGTCAAGGCCAATTAGGACAGGGGCAGGCCACTTTCTGTCACCCCCACACTGGGGAAATGCAGTGCTCAGAATGTCCACGGCTATTGTAGAGGTAGAGAAAGAGTCAACGTCCGCGGGAACACTGCTTTCCTATTTTTAGAACCACTGTGACTATACAGGATGTTTTTGTCTAGAACCACGCTTCAAACTTGGCCAAATGTTCATGCACCTGTAGTGTAGGCACGCAACTATACCATAAAAAATCCAGATTCATTTCAGTTGAGTTTAGGAACATAATTCTTGAATATTTTTATTTGGAAATGTGCTGATTTTATAGAAAGTGTCTGGTATAAAGCAAGTGACTGTATTTTAAAATAAGCCTTTTACTAAAAAAATGTCCTCCACAAAGGCCTAGTATTATTTAATCAGGTAAATCTGATTTCTGTTATAGACATTTTATGTTTGAAAAGCAGTCATATTTGAGGTGTGTAACCGTATGATTTTGGCCTTGACAAGCTAATTTGAAAAAAGAGAATTTGAAAGAAGAAAGGTATTGTATTCACTCAGAATTTTGAATAACTTTTTAAAGTATAATTTGAAATGATTAAAACAACTCATTACCTGCTAAAAGGCTTGGGTCATGTGTATTTTGACTTAAATTATTTTGCATATTGACGTTGATTTTGATCATTTGCTCGCTATCAAGTCTTCTCTGTGGGTATTATGCAGTAAAAGCATTAACAACACAGACTTCAATTCAGAATATTAAAATTCATCGGAACATTGTAGGTGCATTTGGTGCATCGAGAAGTTTGGTCATGATCAGCCTGTCGTGGCTTATCTCCTGGGGGAAGCACCAATTTTCTCACATGTTCTGGCTTGTTTGAATGTCAGGGACCTGGACCTTGAACTCGCTGTGAACTCATCTTTCTAGGCTGTAGTTCTAATTCATCAGGTACAGTTTTAAAAATATTATTTTGGAGTAAATTAGATAAAATAGATGCTGATTTCCTCCCTTTTCATTTTTTCATGTTATCACATGTATTCTGACTTTGATATTCATCTAACTCTAACCATTAACTTAAGTAAGTGTGCCAGTGTGTGTGTTTATCGATTAACTCAATCAATTGATAAAATACTTTTTTCTAACAAAATATGTAATTAATAGCCATAACTTATGTGTTAGCAGATAGCAAACATGCAAACAAAATCAGAATAAATCAAATGACTCATCCAGCTTCCATAAAAACCATGTAAAATTGCTTAGTTATCAACATATTAAAAAGGTAACACTTTAGGACTGAATTTTTATAAATAAGTCAAAATAGAGAACTTTTAAGACTTAAGGTACTGATTTATGACAACGGCTTGAGCTAAGGATAAACCAGATGAAGAATGAGCCCATTTGTATATATGATATAATGTAATATAATATAAATCACTGCCATTTTCCTTTTACTAAATAGTTAAGAACACTAAACTTCACCTTGCCAAAGGGGACCAATGCTGAGGCCTGCATTGACAATGCCCATATATGACAAACAAGCACAAATTAAATTTATTAAAGAACACATCATGAGAAACTCTGCCACTAGGATCCAGTGCTTGACAACAGCATAGCAAATTCCATTAGGTTTCGATGCCTGAGAATAATCATCTGTGGCTTGATGCCTTACCTTTAGGTCTAAGGATACCCTCTGCACCCATGGCTTTTGGAGTTATTCTTCCTTCATTTCCTCCCAGCTATATGTCTGTTCAATACAAGCTGGCAGTGTTTCTGCTGGTATAGCATTCTCAAAAAAAAAAAAACCTTGTTGGTCTTCTGTGCAATTCATGGGGATCCAAGACATCACACAAGAGGGTCTTCCACAGATCTTTCCTGGATAGCCCCACCTTTATTCCTGACTTCTGTTGAGATAGTTACCTGGGTCCATAAACTACATGCCTAATCTCTTTAGCAAAAGTCTGTCCAGCCACAACACTGGTGTTCTCTCCCGAGCACCCTTTCTCATCTTTTGCTATCTGGATAGGTTGAGAATTTTCTAAATATCAAGTGCTAGTTCCTTTTTACTTAACGATTCCTTCTTCAATATATCTCTTTCTTCTTGCATTTTACAATAAGCAGTAAGGAGAAACCAGTCTGCACTTTCCACACTTCACTTGGAAATCTCCTTAGCTAAATATCCTAGTTCATTGCTTGCAAGTACTACTTTTTACCCAACTCTAGAACACAAATCAGCTAAGTCTTCTGCAACTTGCTGACAAGGATCATCTTTCCTCCAGTGTCCAATAACAGGTTCTTCATTTCCTTCTGTGACCTCATCAAATCACCTTTAATGTACATATTTCTACCAGCCATCTCTTCAAGGCAATCTAGGCCTTTTCTATAATGCGTCTCAAAGTTCTTCCAGTCTCTACCCACTAACCCAATTCCAAAGCCACTTCCATATTTTTACATATTTTTTACAGTAGTACCCAGTTCTCAGTACCAAAATCTGTATTAGTTTCTTAGGGTTCTATAACAAAGTACCACTAACTGGGTGGCTTAAAACAATAGGAATTTATTCTCTCACAGTTGTGGCGGGTAGAAGTCCAAAATCAAGGGGTCAGCAGGGCTGTGTTCCCTCTGGAGGGAGCCCCTTGCTTGCCTCTTCCTAGCTTCTGGTGTTTGCTGCCAATCTTTGGTATTCCTTGGCTTATAGCTGTATCACTCCTATTTCTGCCTCTGTCATCATATGGTTTTCTGTCTCTCCATAGAGCCTTCTTATAAGGACACCAGTCATTGGATTCAGAACACATCCTAATCCAGTGTGACCTTATCATAACTAATTACATCTGCAAAGACTCTATTTCTGAATAAGATCATATTCTGTGATTCTGGGTGGACATGAATTTTGGGGGGACACTCTTCACCCCAGAGAACCTCATACATATTAAATTGCCTAACTATGCACAAAATCCAAACTGTTCCTTGGAGGCTGGCCTGGTGGCACGGCAGTTAAGTTTGCATGTTCTGCTTTCCTGGCCCAGGGTTTGCCAGTTTGGATCCCGGGTGCAGACCTAGCACTGCTTGGCAAGCCATGCTGTGGCAGGCGTCCCACATATAAAGTAGAGGAGGATGGGCATGGAGGTTAGCTCAGGGCCAGTCTTCCTCAGGAAAAAAAAAAAAGAGGAGGATTGGCAGCAGATGTTAGCTCAGGGCTAATCTTCCTCAAAAAAAAAAGAAGAGAAAAAAATTTTTTAAAAATCCAAAAAAACCTGTTCATTGGAGTCTAATTAGCAAAAAAGTAAATCAATAGTTATTGAGTATCATAGATACTTATGAAGGAAATTCAATTTTCCTAAGGAAAAGTAAATTTCACATGTGTAGTTCAGTTTACTTTCCTATCTTTGGATTATATTTTTACCTCTTAGTTAGGTCCATTTGCTTAATCTACTGTATTAAGACCCACTCTAGAAAAAAAGTTAGAGGACAAAATGTTTTTTAGTTTTGTTTTTTGTTTGTTTCTTTTGTTCCTTTTGCTCTCCGTTCACTGTTCCCTGCCCATCTCTCCTCTTTCCCAGAGTGGCTGTCATATTTGTGATTCTCTATCCCCTTTTAAGAAGTGTTCTTATATTTGGGAAAATTCCTAACTTGTAAGTTCTGCCTACCTAAATTAAAATTCCCAGCCCCTTTACCAGTTCTTTTTAACAATGAACCAGAAATTCTAACAAGCCAAGAAAAAAAGGCATGCAAATTGGAAAGAGAAAAGTAAAACTGAGTATTCACAGATGATACAATCATCCATACTGAAAATCCTATGGAACTGACAAAAGAGCTACTAGAACTAGTAAGTTCAGAAAAGTTGAAAGATACAAAGTCAATATACAAAAGCCAACTGTGCATCTATACGCTAACAGTAAATAATTGGCAATTGAAATGAAAATAAAAACAATACCATTTATCATAGCATCAAAGACATGAAATGTTTATGGATAAATGTGACATAATTTGTATAAGATGTGTACATTGAAAACTACAAAACATTGCTGTGAGAAACTAAAGAAAACCTAAATCAGTAGAGAGGTGTACTATATTCATGGATCAAGAGACTCAATATTATTAAGATGTCATTTATCCCCAAATTGATCCATATGTATATTCAACGGAATTAAAATCCTAGCAGATTTTTGCACACATTGACAAGCTGATTCTAAAATTTGTATGGAAAATGCAAAAGACCTAGAATAGTCACATGCACACAATACATGAAAAAGAACAAAGTTGGAGTACTAACACCATCTGATTTCAAGACTTATCATAAAGCTGCAGTAATCAAGACAGTGTGGTATTGGTACAAAGATAGACATATACAAATAGTTCAATGGAATAGAGTTCAAATAGATCCAAATAGGTTTGGTCAAATGATTTTTGACAAGTATGCTAAGGAAATTCAAGGGGGAATGAATAATCTTTTCAACAAATGGTGCTAGAACAATTGGATAGTTTATGCAAAAGAAGGAACCTCTACCCTGATCTCACACCATACACAAAAATTAACTCAAAGTGGATCCTAGACCTAAATGTAAGTGCTAAAACTATAAAATTCTTAGATGAAAACATAGAAAAAATTTTAGTTAACTTAGGTTTTGCAAAGATTTTGTAAAGACTACACAAAAAATACAAACTACAAAGGAAAAAAACCAGTAAGTTGGACATCTTCAAAATCAAGAATTTTTACTCTTTGAAAGACAATTCCAGGAAAATGAAAAAGCAAGCCACAGAATGGGAGAAAATATTTGCAAAATATTTATCTGATAAAGGACTCATGTCTGAAATATATAAAGAAGTCTTACAACTTAATTATATGAAGACAAACAGCCCAATTAAAAATGAGCAAAATGGTAGCGTAGTGGTTAAGTTCATGCCCTCTGCTTTGGTGGCCCAGAGTTCACGGGTTCGAATCCCACGTGTGGACTTACACACAACTCATCAAGCCATGCTGTGGCAGCATCCCATATACAAAATAGAGGAAGACTGGCATGGATGTTAGCTCAGGGACAGTCTTCCTCAAAAAAAAAAGTTAAAAAAAAAGAGAAAAGAAATGTAATCATAGCATCCAACAGGAAGAGAGAACACAGATCTGCCAGAAAGTTTGCTTTGCATCAGCCCAACAGTTAATATTGCCACAGATCCCCACGCATGAAAACTCCTCTCCTCTCTTAGTAGCTGGTGGTTAAATTAACTAGACATCATTGTGAGCCAGCTGATGTTTGAAATTCAGCATTTTAGGGTATCAACACATGATGCATGAAAACATGGATCATATGCAAGATGATTATTGTAGGAAAATTGAGGATGGTCTGTAATAATAATACTACTAGAATTTATTGAGGTCTTACTGCATGCCAAGTGCTTTCTGTGGTTTATCTCCAAGGATAAACCTTATCTATTATCAGCTCCATTTTAGCATGAAGACATTGAGATTTAGGCGGGACAACTTTCCCAGACTGATGAGTTTGGATTAGAATGCAGGCAGTGTAGTTTCAGAGCCTGAGCTCTTGCCTACTGCTCTCTTCTGCCTCAAGACATATCAAAGAAATGCTGAAGCGGACAGAAATTTGGGAAATCAAGGAGGAAGGCAGGCTCCTCTGGTGGAGGTGGTGGTAGAAGGAAGTGGACTAAGGCCAGACAGCAGGAGGCAGGAGACTGACTGTTATTCTGCTCAAAAGCACTGAGAATTGATGTGATTTTGTTAAAGATTCATTCAGCTTAGAGAAAGAGGCAGATAAACCCCTCTACTCTTGTGAAGAGGGCAAACACACTGGCATCAAAATGGAGCTTTCTCCTGAGACTCTCACTTCATCCCTTTCATGTCTTTTTAGTACCATTTCTTTCTCTTCTCATTCCCTTTAATCACCAGGCTTCATATTACAAGCAGAGAAACCCAGGCCTGGCTTCTCTTATTTGAACTTCACTTATATTGGCCCCCGGGCATCTTGGCAACTAGGCAAGGTGACAGCAACCTGGAGGCACAGAGGACCTGGTTCCCTCTCCCACCCCCGGCCTCATTAAATATGGTGCCGTTCCTACCAAGAGGGCTGGGGGTGGAGGCTGTGTGGGCAAAAGACACAGCTTCCAAATGTTCTTGTAAATATTCATAAAAACATGTCAGTGTTGCTAAACCCACAGCAAACGATAATCACCCGTCCCCCTACACCCTTCATCGTTTTGCTGTTAATCCTTTTGTCCGCCTTGAATTCCTTCCCACAGTTGCTTCTCCCCCGTCCCTGTGTTTTTGAGCTGCTGCCAGCGACCCTAGCCTTTGCAGGCCTTCATGCAGGTCTGTGGTACCCTTTTAAAAGCAGTGATCCTCTGCTGCCAGGAAGGGATGGGAATGACACACACCATCCCGGGGAGGGTGCTTCTCCTCATCTTGATTCCTTGCTCTTGGGGAACACAACAATTATTCTGTCCAGGAACTGATGGGGATTTCTGAACAACCTGGCACATCTGAAACATTTTTCTGACTCATTGAGCTGGCATATACTGCTAGATCAGCACTGGCCCTGTTCCACGCAGCCTGTCACCAACAGTGGGTGTTGTTGTAAGCACTAGTTTTGATTGTGGCAAGATGGGCTCTGTGACTCTCCTCTTGTTCTGTTGAGTTCAGAAAAGGCATCTGGTCTCCATTCACATTACATTTGACAAGAGTCCAAAACCTAAATGAATGTTGCTAATAAAGAACTGTAAGGAAAAAACATGTTGAGAACAACTGAGTATACTCAACACATATCAAGCTTTGGAGCAGGGGGAGGGAGAGGAGAGTGAATGCACTGGCTTAGGCTCACCGACTGGAGAGTGAGAGCTCGGGGCTCTGCTCCGGGCTCTGTCCGTGAACTGTGCCTCAGATTGCCTTCTTGAAACAGAGAGTACTCAGAAAGCGCTTTATGATACAGAAGAGACTGCACGGGACCTTGCATATGTTTAACTCTGCTGTTGGTCAACTCAGTTGCAAATGAGCCAGTATTAATTGAACAACCACTCTGTGCCTAAGTCACTGGCTGCCAAGGGGTGGCTTTAACTCCTGCATAACCTTCACTGGTTCCCTCTCTCTAAACTCTTTGATCTGGATAATTGGCATGTCTTCCAGCTTTTGTATAGTACATTCAGACTTGACCTGTGTCCATCTGTCTCTCCCCTTTATCTTTCACAGGCGTGTCTCTTGCATTTCAAACTCTATCTTGGTCCCAGAGGACCTAACCAGCACAGAAGGAGAGTTTATGTCTAAATGGAATTGGTCAGAGTAGGCTGAAAAATGTTAATATGTGTGAACCTAAATTAAACTAAGTATCAATAAAGCCTTCATTGAACAACGATTACTTCCTGGGGTATCTTCTAAATATGAACTATCTGCAAACTATGCATACACCAAGGTAACTGAACAAGAAAACTTTGAAAAGACTATTTTCAGTTTTAGGATAATTACATTACTATAGTTAAAACTCTTCTTTCAGATAACATTTAGCTAAAATAATAGATTCTAAACCACCTTAGATTATCCTACTAAAATCATATTGTCTATATATGAAAGAGCACCTTTCTTTATGTTATCAACTATAGAGGGCCTATACCTTGCTGATTGAAAAATGGCGTCACACATGGGGCTGGCCCGGTGGTGCAGCCGTTAAGTTCGCACGTTCCTCTTTGGCGACCTGGAGTTCACCAGGTCGGATCCTGGGTGCGGACCTACGCATCACTTGTCAAGCCATCCTCTGGCAGGCATCCCACCTAAAATGGAGGAAGATGGGCACAGATGTTAGCTCAGGGCCAGTCTTCCTCAGCAAAAAGAGGAGGATTGGCAGCAGATGTTAGCTCACTACTAATCTTCCTCAAAAATAAAAAAAGATGTCACACAAATAAGAAATAAATATTCCCACTGGATATTTTTAACTGCTCTATCCAGAGAAAATTCCTACTCTCTCAATTTTTTGCAGAAATATATGATGTAGGATGTCTATATGTTAAGATTGTTTAGTTTTGGCCCATGACTCTAAACCTTAACCAGTCCAGTTCAAACACTGCAAGAAGTAAATAAAAACTACAAATAATCTAATGTTGTTCTCAGTGGGTTATTATATGGTAGATAACCATGTCTAAAGCTTGTCTGCTCCTCAGGTAAAACACTGGCATCAGGAACTCAGAGTTGTAATTTGTCAGGTAAACATCTGGTATGCTGTGTTAATGGAACGTATGATAAAGTAATAGCCTATTTCTTGGGGGAAGTGGAAGGCTGCCCTTTTTGAAGATGGAAAGGTCTGTGTCTGGATTTAGCCATGTTTGACCACGTCTGAACAAGCAAGGATTGGGACACAACATTCAGAACAGTCTTCATGTATCTCTGCAGGTAAAAAGTCTTAGTAAAGAAGTGCAAGAGTGTACTGGCTGACTTAAAGGTGAGAATAGTGATGAGAGCAACTGTACATGTGCTAAGTTCCAGGTGTTGGCAGACCAGTCAGGTGTCACAGACCCTGAAGTCAGCTAGAAAGGTAAAATTATAGTTGAGGGGCAGATCTAGGATTCAGCTGCTGAAACTATGAGTTGAGCTCGTAGATCAGAGCAGGTGTCCAAGGACCCAAAGCCTGTGGGACCCCTGTGGCTACACATCAGGAAGGGCATTTGACAGGAATGCAGAGACAAGTCAAGGAAGATGGGAATTGAAAAATGAATCTCAAATTTCGATTAGAGCACATCATTCATTTGGTCATTCAGCATTTTGACCAATATTTATTGAGTGCTTATTTGTACCTGAACCTTTGCTAGGCATTGGAGATATAAAGATGAAAGGATGTGTCTTGCCTTTTAGTGCTGGAACAGAAGACACTATTATATAAGATGATAATTGCTGTTATTACGGAGGTACAAATCGCATGGGACCTTTGGGGGAGTCTCCTTCAACCCTCAATTTCCTTCTAATTACCAAATCCTCTCTCTCCATCACAGCTGAATTTCTACATTTGCTGTCTCCGTTTCTTCACCTCTTCCTCCTCAACTCACTCCATGCTGGCTTTTGCTTCTATCACTCCACCAAAACTGCTTTCAAGTTCCTCTGCTAAATTCCACGATAAAGTTCAGTCCTTATTTACTTGACCTCTTGGCAGGATTTGATATTTTAAATCATTCTTTTCTTTTCAAAATACTTTCCTCCTTTGGCTTTCCAAGGCAACACATTCTCTCCCACCTTATTGGTCAGTCCTTTGAAAACCTTTCTTCCTCCGCCCACACCTTAAATATTGAGGGTCCCTGGAGCTCTTTCTTCTTATTGTCTGTACCCAGGTTAGTTCTTCACAATATTCATCACACTTCACTGTTATTTCATTGTCTTTCTTGCCATTGTCTTTCCTGTAAATTTTGTGAGGCCAGGAATATATCGCCACTCGATTTTCAGTGCTAGCACCACGCATAACATGAAGTTTGTGCTTGATAAATATCAGTTGAGAGAATGAATAGTTGACTGAATCTGAGAATCCTTTACAGAAAGGTTACAATTGAGTTGAGGCTTAAAAGAAAAGTAGGAGAAGCAAAAAATAAGAAGTAGAGATTTTTAACATGAGAGGTGATTGGGAGGTTTTTGCGGATTTTGAGCAGATGAGTGATATACTGAAATTCGAATGTTAGATCACTCCAGTGGCAGTGTCGGGGACAGATTGGAGGAGGGGATTCATGGCAACTGATATTGCAATAGTCTTAGCAAATAGGGTGAAGGCTATAGAGTTGAAGGAAAGGGAATGAATGGTTCAAGGCATAATTAGGAGGTTGAACCAAGTCTTAAAGATGCATTGGTTACAGGAGATGAGGAAGAGAGAGGAATCTTGGTTGCCTTAGATTCCTTAACCAGCATAGAAAACATAGGAGAAAAAGAAATTTGGGAGAAAAAGTTTTGGATCCAATGAGTTTTATGTTCTTAAGTTCCATTACGGGTGTGGAAGTTGGATTACATAATAAACTCTAGGAGTTCAGGAACCATGTCAGTTAAATCACATAGTTCATCCTAAGGTTGGTGCTTAATAAATTCTTTTGATGGTATTGATGGAATACTGCATTGCCAATACTGCATTGCCGTTCCATCCTGGGGAACCCCTTTACACAAAGCCCATGTGTTTATTTACTCACCCCTGTGGGACTTTATGACCAGGTTGCCCTTTAGATGAACATTATCTATTTTTGCAGATGCTGTTTCAAAATTGATTAGTTCTCCGACCCGCCCACTGAACTCACCCAACCTATTGAAGAAACAGAATGGGCTGTGGATTATAGGGTTTCAGATAATACCAAGTCCCTGGTGAAAGGTATGTTATTTCACTGCTTTGTTCTGCTTTTGGAAAAGTGTAGCTGTGTTTTCTTTTCTCTAACTGTATAGGTCACAGCAATTTTTTTTTCCACCGGGAATTACGAGCTATACAGAAGATTTCCAGAGTAGAGTCACAGTCTCACACAAAAGCTAACTACAACTAATCAGGGCCTGGGAGGCACACAGAGGGTAATTAGTAGGTTATATTTGGGTCAGTACTAAGGTCATTTATGAGATATTACGGGAAAAACAGACCTTTTGGCTTTCTGAAGCAAAAAAATGGAAATATATTCATTTATGCATTGTAGTATATGCATTAGAACGAGTTAAAGACATTTTTGGTGATTTCATGTGTATGTGCATTTGTGTATGTAAGATGATTTTAAAAGGATAAACTGAAACATTGTACCGTATTCATAATAGGATATTAAAATTGGTAACAAGAAATTGCACAAATTTATTCAATATGCTACAACTAGCATCAGAGCTGACAAAAGAGGATTCTCACTCTTAGTTTAGCATACTTTCTGTTACTAAAGAAGCATTCATTTGGTAGTCTTAAAGCTTTCATTATACAATATAACTAATGAATTCATGATAACAGAACATGTTTATAGTGTATCTTAGTTCCCATGGACTGTGTGGGCTTTTTGGGGCTTCCCTGACTACTATGAACGCCAAATGAGAGGAAATAATGTTAACTCAAAGTGAGAACGTAAGATAGATATTTAGGAATCATTGAAGACAGTGAAGGTTATCAAATTGGTGAACTACAGGGATGGATTAAAAACAAAGGCCATAACATGTCTTCTTCACACACTCATACAACTTGATCTCATTTATGCCCATTGTTTTAACCACCATTATTATTACCTTTTTTTGAGGAAGATTATCCCTGAGATAACATCTGCCGCCAATCTTCCTCTTTTCTTTTTTTTTTTTTTTCTGAGGAAGATTGGCCCTGAGCTAACATCTGTGCCCATCTTCCTCCACTTTATATGTGGGACGCCTGCCACAGTATGGGTTGATAAGCAGTGTAGGTCCGCACCCAGGACCTGAACTGGGAAACCCTGGGCTGCCGAAGTGGAGCATGTGAACTTAACTGCTGTGCCACCAGGCTGGCCCTTAACCACCACTGTTATGGGAGCAGATTTCTCCCCCATTTCTTTCTCTAGGTCAGACCTTCTCTCTTGAACTTCAGATCCACAAATCCAATTACCTTCTATATCTACATCAATTTTTGTCTAAATTCATTACCTGGTTAATATCTGTATCTATATTTCAATGCATTCAAAGTTAAGCTCATTATCTTCTCCCATAAACATCTCCTTCTTCCTGCTGAGGTTTCTAATAAGCCAAACGTTCAGTCCTGGGTATCATCCTCTCCTCTTTCTCCCTCATTGCTTATATCTAAGCACTTAGAATGATTTGGCTTATAAATATCTACGGAAACGATTCCTTTTATTCCCTTCTACTGTCACTGTGAAATTCAGGATTTCAAGATTCTTTCCTTGAATGACTCCCATAATGTCTTAAGGGGTCACTCAGCTTCTAGTCTTTTCTGATCTTCTCTCTTTAATCCATTCCTTGAATCTCTACCAGACAGAGTTTTTAAAAAAATACAAATCTGGCTATGTAACTCCCCTCATTAAGACTTTGGTCTGCCTCTCTTACCCTCAAAAAGTGATCATTAACTTCTATTTCTCATATAAAATAGAGGCCATCAAGCATGAACTTTCTTAACCTCACTCAGCCCTCCCCATGTGTATATGTATATGCATATGTATTTGCATTACTCTTGTCTTTGTCTCCTTTTCAACATCCTTATTCCTGGCCAAGGGCAAGCTCTGGGCCCACGATCCGTGTTCCTTTGCTTTCTGCCTCCTCAGAGCTGTCAGGCCATCATTTGTAGCCATTCTCCTCACCCTCCACTTCTCTATTGCCTTGTTCCCCATGACATATAGACATGTTCAAATTTCCTTGATCTTAAACAAAAGTCATCCCTCAGATGCAACAACCCAAACCTAACTCACCATTTCTCCACACCATCTGTGGTTAACTGTTTTCTGTCCTTCAAAACTCAGTTGGAGCTGTACTCCCCAGCCCTGCTCCCACTCTGTGCCATCAGGTCATCTTGAATATTTATCTATCAAAGACTTCACTTATCATACTCAACTATTTGCTTGCCTGCCTTCTCTATTAGACTGTGAGCTTCTTTACTAGGAACTGGTATTATATCGTTACTACCAGCAATTAACTAATTAATTAAGTAGTGAGTATAAACGTCAAAACATAATCTCAAGTCTGGACATCCTTATTTTTCTAAAATTTCTATTTTTAGCTCTCATATTATGAGAAAGTAAATTTAGTCAATCAGGTTTATTACCCTCCACCCCCACACCCCCAGAGGGCTGTGTGTAGATTCCAGGCAAGTTATGAAGTACTGATGCTGGCGGGGGTCGGGTGGGCGATGTGTCTGGTCCCGAGTTGCTCAGGCTGCATCCCCGAGGCTCCCCATTCCTGTCTGGTCTCCATCTACTGTACATTCAAACGGCTACACCCTCCTGATCCAGACCACAAGGCACTCTGGCTTGGCTTTCTCTCGACTACTTCTATCTACTCTCAAGAAACATGTAACTGGACTTTCTCTTGTTCCCTCTCCCCTCTAAGATTAGGATAGGAGTTAAGCAGGGAGTAGGCCCTCTTCTCAGAAAACACTCATGTCTTAAGTTTCTTACTCTTCTCTGTCTTTGTCCCCAAGGAATCAGTTTTTAGATCAAACTGGCTTTGATCTTTGCTTCCAAATCTGTTGGTATAAACTTTATGCTGTGAATCTTTTAGGGATTAGGGTTTTGAAACCCCAAATCCTATTGTATCAGTTCTGATGCTTTCTACTGCAAAAAGTAGAATACCTAAGTAAAGAGTAACTGCCATAATAAAAAGGTTTACTGATGTCATATAAGAGGAGGCCCACGGGTAGGGGACAATTCTTGAGTTGGTTCAGAGCACAACAATGTCAATGATGATTCGGCTTCTTTCCTTCTTTCTGCTCCCCCATCCTTTATATTGGCTTGGTTCTTAAACTTGTTTCCTCATGGTCTCAAGATGGCCGACTCTCTCTCTTTAGGAAGGAATATACATTATATTACACTTTTAGAATAAGAAAATAAGATATTGCAAAATCAAGTCATCCATGTTGTGGTAGTATGTAAAATGTTTCCAACTCCAGCAAACAGGGAAATTAAATGATCAGGGCAACTTCAAAATAACAAATGACATTAGCATAAACAAGACTTCTATATTTGTTCCAAATTTGGAAGTCATGTGTTAAGGATGGTATTTAATCGGTTTACATAAAACATCTCTGCAAAATACATATATTAATCAATTGCTATAAATGCAGCGTGTGTAGATTGGGGATACATATTACCAACGATTGGGCAACAAAATCACCAAAGAAAAATAAAAAAGGAAGGTAAGAACTTGTCTAATATATAACCCCAAAGCCTAATGCATTAGAAACTCATGTTTCTACATGAAGGTTCAAATGTCATGCTTTAGCTTAAATGATAGTACACTGATTTCTGGTGAAAGCTTTTTCTGCACCCTTATCAGCTTACTTTGCTTAAGATAAGCTTGTCCCTTCTTCTGCTTATTTAAAATTGAAAAAAAAAAGCATTTTATTTCCATCTTTTAAGTCTCTTAGACTTATCTTTACCTCTCTGCTGATCAACCTATAGGTTGCCAAGGCAGGTCCTGTAGCAGCCAAGAATCAAAGCGTCTGGTCTCTTTTCGTAATCATATCAAAGCTCTGGATAGCTATATATTTTACTCCAGAAGGTGGAGATTGTTTATATTTGGCGCTCGTCCTTCCTTAGTTTGCATTATAACCAGAAAATTATGCATTCGTGAGTTTAACCAGCTCACAAAATAACAAATGAGTAATGATACTTGGCTCTTGTTTTCCTTTCTTAATTTTAAAGGACATAATGTGTGTTATCTCAGAGAATGTCAGTTTGCTGATTCAAATTTGGCCATGTGGTTGAATCCAGCTGCCCTTTATAACTCTACTTTTTATATATTTCAAATTTCTTTCACATTCCAAATAGCATAAGTGAATGAATTGTCAAGGCCAAAATTGGGATTCCTGCTTGGATTCTTGTTGAGAACTATTCCATTCTCAGAATGAGCTTCTGTAGGCCACGACCTTTTTCTTCCCATATGCTAGAACCTTAAAATCTGGGGCATGTGGGATCCCTACACATTACCTGCCAAAGAGATTGTCTAGCTGAGAATTGACTCAAGTGCATGTATTTTTATAAAGTTTCAAAAATGAGCTCCTAATATTATCCTTTGTCAATCATCTACTTATTATTTATTAGATTTCTATAGCACCTTTTCTCCAAAGAGCTCAATGTATCTTAAACACATGTTACAATGCACTTTAAATAGGTGTTACCAAATTTGGCATTACACGTGAGAAATACTGCTAAAATTATGAATTCCAACTGCAAATTATTGAAAGAATGAAAGGAAATTTCTGCATCATTTAAAAATGATATATATATATTTAAAAAATTTTTTTACAGACCTGTTAGCTCTGTCAGAACCTCTTTCCAAAGGAATTGCAGGGTTAGCTTCGAAATAGGGAACACTACCTATAAATACAGGCACTTAACTGGTATTTGAAATGTTATGCAGTTTTCTTGTTTGCAAAGGATCTGATGTTTCCTTTGATTTCTAGAAATACGACAATAGCCATTTCTGTCTAAACGTCAAGTGACAGGCCCAACAAGTCTTGGATGTTTATTAGGTTGGACTTATAGGGGTTCCCAACTCTTTTGCAGTTAATGTGTTATTTCTTTTCTTTTCGCCATCAGTGTTGAAGCGAGACTGAGCACAGTGGAACTGTCCTCAATGAGCTCTTGGCCCCTCGACAGCAGAGGGAGCAGAGGGAGAGAGTGATGGAGGCAATCACTACCCCTCTCTTCTCGGAAGAGGAAAATAAACACATTATAATCTCTAAGTTAGAGGTAATTCAAAAAGTCAGAGGCAGGCAATGCCTTCTAATTTAGAGACATTTTCTCTTTCCTTGCCACTCCCTCCCCAAACTACAACAATAATAAAAGAAATCCCACAATCAAAGAACCCACTTCGACTCCCCCATCCTAGAAATCCCAAATTGTGGGCTTCAGTTGCATTCTGCCCTGTTCTTTTCTTTCCTCTCTGTTTTACTCAGGTGGATTGCTTTCAGCTGGGGCAGTCTTCATTCCACATGAGCTTTGAAATCATATCCCTGGATCTGTATAGAACGGCAGTAGTTCAAAGTATTAGTAGCAGCCTTCCATAGTAATGCTGCCATTAGATCATTATAACTATTCTAAAGTTCTGCCTGTGAGCATGGCATGAATTTTATATTTGGAAATAAAATCCTCCCGGGATGCCACAAAGCTGCACGCCGGCCTTGCCCCTTCTCACAGGCCGTTAGGATTGGCTGCCCTGCCTGGGTCTTGTGTTACGCAGGAATAAGTCCTGCCGTGTTTGTTTCACATAAGAACCCCTTCAATTTGTTTATAATGATCTGAATGATATTATTAGGTGAACAAAGCCACTCAATGGTGACATTTATTAACCAGTCATATCATCTGTGTTTAACTCTCGTATTACATTTCAGGGAAATTGTGTGAACCTAACTCCAGCATAACTTTTCTTTGGGGACCATTGCTTTGTATTGAGTTTGAAATAAAATAGAAGAACACAGAAGCTGGTTTTATTTCCAGGAGAGTATTTCATTTAAGAGGTTTAGACTGAGCCAGATTATGTATAGAGGCCCACAGAAAGGTAGATGTTGGAACTCTTCAACCTTGCACTGGCCATATGTCTGTCTGCCTGAGTTAGGGGGTGTGATTCCTTTCTAAAGAGGGTTTAGGGAATTGGAATGAAGAGTGCTGTCGAAGTAGAACAGAAGCGTAAGGGAATGAATACACGAAAACTATGTATATGAAAATTGAAGTCTATATGTGCGCTGGGAGAGTGATGGACTTGCTATGATACCTCCATGGGGATGAGTTGCATAGTGGGATAATGTCCATTGTTCGGGAAGAAGGCATGCAGATATTGATGACTGCAGCCAGATATATGGGTGAATTAGAATGTGGAGAAATTAGAACACAATTGAAGGATGAGAGTCCGTTTATGTGAAAGCAAAGCAGGCCGGTAGGTGTTTACGATTTGGACTGATGACAGAATGATGTACTTAAGAATTTTTTTATTGTGGAAAATCTTAAATATTACCCAAGAATGGAAAGAATAGTATAATGAACCTTCATATACCCATCACTCAGCTTCAACAATTAACTCATAGTTAATCTTGTTTCACCTTTACTTCCCCCCTCCCCCATTACTGCTGTATTAAAGACATCATGTCTTTGCATCTGTAACTACTTTTGTATGAACCTATAAAAGATAAGGAATCTTCCAAAAATCATAACAATGGTACCATATCACACATATAAAAATTAATAATAATTCCTTACTATCATCAAATATCCAGTGAGCATCCAACTTTCTGTGATTGTCTCATATTTTTTTATAGTTGGTTTGTTCAAATCGGAATGCCAACAAAGCCTGTACATTACATTTGGTTATGTCTCTTAACAATCTTTTAATCTATAAGTTACCCTTCTATTTCTTTTTCTTGTGATTTGTTTACAAAAACTGGTTCATTTTCTCTACAGAGCTTCCCACATTTTGGATTTTGTTGACTGCATCTCTTTTTTATTTCCAATGAAATAGTAGTTAGATTAAGAGACTTGATCTGATTCAGGTTTGATAATTTGGCTAGAATACTTCATAGATGGTATGGTGTACTTCCATCAAGAGGTACATACTGTCTTGTGTCTAAGTTTTGCGATGTTAGAGCCACAGATGTTTATTGCCTAGATCCATTATTTCATCAAGGGCTTGTAACATGGGGTTTTCTTCATTTCTTTGCTGGAATATGTCTATAGAGAGAAACTTTTCCTTAACAACTATTATTTCTTCCCAAAGCACAGTTCATACAAGAAAGACAAATTAAACGCTTGATTGTTTTTCTCCTAATATTCTCTAAGATCAATGAGGTTTGTTTCCTTGAGTACCATTATGAATGCATGGAATTTAACATACTTGATTAGTTTGAATCCATAGTACTTATCATTATTTTTTTGTTGCTCAAGTTGTCCCATCTTTGGTTAGTGGGAGACTTTTCAAACTGGCTGCTTAGTTCTTTGACGTAGTAAATTTTGAGAACTTTCTTGCCTTCTGGCATACCTAGATGTCCCAGGATCAACTTGTACATTTCCTATACAAGACCTGGAGTCAGCCATTTCTTTAGGAAGCCCTAGTTCCTTTTAGTGGGAAATGGAAATTAGGGTGTTTGTCACTTTTGGTTTGTGGTGTGTTTGTGGAATGGCTTGCATTAGGACTTGCCAATACTGCTGAAGTATATCCTGTTTGTTCAATCACATCTGTTCAATAGTGATATTTACAATTGTATCAGGATGCTTTGTGTTGCAAAAAATAGAAAATCTGACCCATGCCGACATGAAAAATAAGGGAATTTTCTTTCCTTCTTGTTTCTTTTTTTGTAACTGAAAAGTCCAGATATAACATTGGGTTCAAGTAAGGCTTCAGTTTCTTTCTGTCTCTGCTATATCTTTAATATTGGCTTCATCCTAAAACTTGTTCTCCTAATGGTCTGAGATGGCTACCATCAGCTCCAGGACTGCACGTTTCCATATTTACACCCAGCAAAAGGCATCTTTGTCTCTTCCTTCCCAGAAATAATACTGAAATTCATTCTGAATGGATATCTTTAGTTAGGTCATGTGTTCAAGGCAGAGCCAAAAACTTGTTAGTTGGATGGAAAGTGCTGATTGGTTTAACCTATACTACATATTCCACTCCTGGACTTGGAGAGGAAAAGAGCTTCTCTGGAACCACTTGAATCTTCAAACAGAAATCGGGACTGTTGGAAAGGAAGGGAAGAAATGGACGTTGGAGAGACGCCAACAAATACTTGCTATTACATTACAGTATTTTTTTCTTTCATATATCCATCTATCAACTCAGCTATTCATGCTGCTCTAGGCACTATGTTAAACTTTAGGGAGTCAAAAAGGAGTAAAGTATAATCTCTGGTCTTAGGAAATTGTAGACCAGCAGAGGCAGGCAGATTATCACTGCAATAACCATGAGAGAATGCTATATAGGGTACAGTGGGATCCAAGCGATGAAGTAATCATTTCTACTTGGGCAGAAGTCTTTCCAATGCAAAGATTCCGTGATTCTGTGATTATTTTATGATAGATTTGTTATCTTCCTTGGAACCTACATTGGAAGGCTCAAACATTGGAAAACTATGAAAATAACATTCCTTCTTAATGGTAGATTCATCCAGAAAATTCTTGCACATCTATAGCATAAAGGTATCATCAGTATAAAGACTAATCTCTGAAATTCTCTTCCTATATGGCTAAAAAGGATAGAACATTAATGTTCTTCCAAAGACGAAAGAAACTCGTGTTGTTACTACAAAGTTTTCTTTCTGAGCTGGTTCAGATATTATCATAATGTTATATACTTATAATTTAAAAGAAAACAAGATGCCAAATCTAGATTGTTCCTTTGGGCGGACCATTTATTTAGGTGCAGTCTTATGAATTACAATATTAAACTTTTCCACTGCATGATTTATAACAGAGCAGAATTTGGTAAGTGAATACCTCTTAAATCTCATCTAGGCAAGTCTCATCTTAAAGAGCAAAAGGTGTCCCCCGTAGAGTAGCCCTAAGCAACATCTCTGGGTATGAAGGTCACAGTGTCGAGATCATCACTTGAAAAATAAACTAAACATAGCCTGATCCAACCTAGTATAGATGGTATGGCAAGGAGACCAGTGACTAATTTAAAATCCAACATACCTTCAATTTCTTTAACTAAATACCATTATGAAAGGCTCTAATAATGGTTACCTTTTCTATTTTGTCAGCTGGTGTGAGAGTCTAATAACAAATTACAATCACAACTTACTCTATAAAATAACAACTTTATCTTTTAAACCCATGGAATGTCACCTAATTATTTTTTTAATCATTAAAGCAATCCATTCATTCCTTTCTCAACCTACTTTCATCATTAAAATGGTTGGTACTGGTTAATTGACCATATCCTGCCCTAGTCTCCCATTCCCATTCTCTTTGATGATTTATTAACAATATCTTGGAGACCCACCACATTGTATTGCAGAAGGCTTATTGTGGTCAAGTTTGCCCTCAAAAAATCCCTGGGGGAAAAAAACAAACAAAGCCAACAATCTCAAACCCAAACCAACCCTCTGTGCTGTGTGATGGGGCGTTCCTGATGCGGAGCATTAGTCCTGGCTGAGAGTTACCACAGAGTACAATTGTTTAGGCTGTGCCACAGTGTAGAGCAGACAATACCACACAATCAAAGCCTTCACACTCAAACAGACATCACACTCTGTAATTATATTTGTCTGACAGATTATTATAATTGTACATGGCAGGTAGTGTAAAGCAGCGCCTTTTTACAGCCTAAATAATGTGGCACATTCTGCATACTCTAAATCAACCTTGCAGAAGGTAAATTATGAAAGCTAAATGCATGTTAAGTGTTTTTATTTACTCTTTCAGTTAGCATCTTATGTGGTGCTAGACAGCAAAAGAGCATTACCTTATTTTGCCTGGTAGTATTTCACTTAACACTTTGTTGTGCAAAGTTCCTTTCTGGATGACAACTTCTTTTATTTTGGCATACGCAGGGTGACTCCAGCAATGATTATTTGTAACGCTTTTTCCCACACCCAAATTGACCAAATACCAGATCAGACTGTGCTAAGTCAGCGTGAGGTTAAAATACATTTCTTAAAAAAAAAACCCAAAATAAAAAAATCTCAATTATAAACTCAGCTCTATGGCTCCTTTCTTTAACAATGAGAATAAAACCAACTTGGGGAAATAGCCATTCGGTTACTTGCAGAATGTAAGGACTTCCTGACAGCCTTCGGGACAAAGGAACATGTCCTGTGGTAGAGTCTTCCAGTGCTCACCACGTCTGACTCTCCTTTCTTCCAAGCCCATGAGAGGGTTACCTTTCTCTACCACCTTGCAGTTAAGCGGGGCCATCTTGACTAGTTTTTGCAATTAGTTGTAGGTGGAAGTTATATATGTTATTTCCTTTACCAATAATGTGCTAAGCAATGTGAGACCCTCTAGCACCCTCTTACCCTGCTAGTGACCGCGGAGTCTGCATGTTCCAGAAGGAGCAGCTACTAGAAGGCTGTGCTTCTGTCGGCCCCAATTCCAGAGCAAGTGAAGCTGAGTTCCTGCTAGCTGGGTTTTTCGTTTGTTACTTCAGCATAATTTAGTCTATCCTAATTCATACATGATTCTTCAACATTTGATTTGCCCACGTTGGCCACATTTTACATTAGATTTGTGATGTTATATCAATTTGTCATAGTTTTTACACTATGATTCTTCTGAATGTGTCTGCAAAATAATGAAATTTACCATACATTTAGTGCTCGACAAGTGCTGGCATTGTATATTCTTTACATACTGTATGGCCAACCCTCATAAAAATGTACAAAATGAGACTACGCAGGTTTAGGCAGATAAGTAACTTCCCAAGTCCACGTAGGAGCACTGTTCGAAATCAGTCCTGTCTAGCCCCAAAATCTATACTTGTTCCATTTCACTGTACTGGCTCATGTTAGTTATTCCCTGAAATAGTAAAATGAATTAAAAAGTCAAAGTATAAAGAGTAAATATGAAAAGTAAAGATATTTATATTTCCCAACATTTTATAGTGTTCTATTTACTTATTGCCTGTATTGATGTAGGGGGTTAGATGCTGCATAAGGCTAATCTTAAATAGCAAAGTATTGTCTTTAGCAACTGTTACTCTAGGAAGAAGACATGAAACAGACATAAATGCATTGAAATAAAATGGCTGATGTTTTAAATGATCAATCCAGCTGTGAACTTTGTCAGGCACGTCCAGGAACTTCTTGCATGCACTCTTAGGAATGAAGTCAATATCTAGGTGCACAGCACATCACATGTTCAAACCCATTCCTGACAGTTGCTGCGACTGAAGCCCCCTTCAACAGTTTCCTGATGACAGCATTTTTCAGATTTCTCCAAGTTTTTCCATTGTTCTAGTTTTTTGTTTTTTTTTTTTTTTACAGGATAACACTGACTAGGGAGTTTTAAAAAATCAATTTATTACTAATTCATTCTCAAAGACTCTCTTTATCCCCAAACTGTTTCTAAAATAACACATCAAAGTATAAAAAACTAAAAAAATTCCTCACTCTTCCTTTACGCATTTTCCCCAATCTATACCATTTGATATAAAGCTGCCCTGAACTGTCAAGTTCTTTTTTATGGGACCTTACTCCTGGCCTCATTTGATTCAATTAGAGATGGACCCTTAATTTAAGGGGAGTCAGTCCATAGGCAGCCAGTTATAGGTTACTTTGGCCTAACTGGAAAGATGATATGGGTCAATCAGATTCATTTCTAGTAGCTGAAGATTAGGAAATTGAAAAACTAAGTCAGTACTGATGGTAACTGAAGTGGTAACTGACTCCTTGATTTTTGTTGAGAGGCAAGTATTATAAACTTCATTTTCCAGGAACTTCCTGCAATGTGTGAATTACCAAGGTACCATACAGTTCAGGAAGAGATGTTCTTACTGAGAGCAGAAAGCTTTAAGGCAGAGGAAAAACGTTCCATGGACGAGAGAGCAACAACTTAACATTCTATGTGGGATTTGATCTCATGACAAAGACAATTGCTATTGCTCTGGGACATGGAATCTGCTGAAATATTACCAGACCCAGAGAAACAACCTAGACAGTGGGACAGGAAAGGACATAGCAGATACTCAGGTCTATGACTTTTCATAGAAAATGAGCAGTCTGATAGCACAAAACTGTATTTACAATTCATTTTTTTAATAGTTTGAAAATTCCACTTTGGCTCAACTGTAGAGATTAAATAATTTGAAGAAAAACCATCTATTAATGTTAGAAATAGATATAAATAAAGAGAGAGCAGAAACTAACGTACAATATGGTTAGGGTTAGGGCTGAGATGGGGTGAGGCAAGAGAGGCGCCTAGAGTGCAAAATTCAAGGAGCTCCTTACAAAACCCTGAGAGAGAGGGTCTCCTTAAATTTTGCTCCCTAGGTGCCTCTCCCGCCTTTCTCTAGTCCTGATCCTAGGTTGAGCTATTATTATTTATTCACTTATGTGTACTTTATTGTGAAAAGGCAAAAGGAGGGCTTTGGTATGCACACAAAAATGGAGATATTTAGAGTTCCTACCCTATGAGTTTTTGTGAGGATCACATGGGATAATTCACCTAAAGAGCTCAGCACAGTGTCTGGCACAGTAAATACTAGATAAATGTGAGCTTTTTCGAAAAAGAAGGTGATGGACTAGGTGACCTCTAACATTGCCTCCCACCTCTAAAGATCTGCATTCTCAGTTAGACGTCCCAGTGAAAATGTAATTACTGATAGCTGCCTTGAAGAAAGGTGGCACCAACGTTTAGCAGTGTGACTCTGTGGGGGTGGGATCATTATAGAATAGAGAGAAAACATGTTCTCAGTCTTTAGGGGCTCACAGTCAGGCTGAAAAAAGGCAGGTGAATAAGTAAAACATATTCTCATACATATGTAACGACACTATCTATATCCAAATACACTTTCCATGGGGAATGGCATGCTGTTGAGATGGAACTCTTTGGAAAGCTGCTTTTCCTTTCAATCAGTCAGGGGAGATTTTGAGAAGGAGGCCAGCTTTGAGTGTTCTCTGAAGCACTTACTAGGAGAGGGCCATTGTGTAGCCTGATGGGGGGCTGGGAGGCTGTTTGAAGGCTGGGAGGCAGGAAGGGTGGAGTCTTAGGTTTAGAGCTGAATCAGTGAAGAACTGAGAAGGTAAAGATAGACATATTAAAAAGTGAAACCATGGGATAAAGAAACACAATTTAGCATGAGGATACCAACAGAGGTATTGGATGATCTTGATGGACAGGTCTTAAAACTTCATAGGGAGGCGATGAGATGCTTACAGATTGTTAATGTAACTGCTCATTTGCCCATCTCATTTATCAAGATGAGCCTCTTGCATAACTGATATCTATTAGCTGTTATCTAAGAGCCACATACAGAAGGATAGATCTGCTGAAATCCTGGTGATTTGGCCCAGATTGGTGGAGATTATACTTCTGTCAAGAGATTTGTTAGAATTTCTTGTTATTACTTAATTGGTCAACAAGCTAAACAAGGTCCATATGCTGCTCAAAAGTAGAATGACATCTTTATATAACATAAATTAAATATTATTTCTGATATTTGAGGAAAACATAAGAAAAACATATATATTTCCTGGTGGCTTTGGCACTGAAGTAAAGACATACCCAGTGTGGATGCTTAAATATTTCTGCCATGGAGCACGGCACAGTGCAAATTATACAGCAGGTGCTCAATAAGTACTTTTTGAATGAATCAATAAATAAATGTGAATTGTCTTTGGATTGCATGGAAGTAATTGTGCAGTGTTTCTAAGTTGCATGCTATTTCGTATATTTATTCTAAGGATGTTGTTGCAGAAATAAATATACATGAAGCGCACATTATAGAATTATAGAAGTAAAATATTAATTAATACAGATGCAATTATTTTGACAGGTTTTATTTTGAGGCAAAAGGGGTGTGTGTGTGTGTGACATATCCTTAAAATTAAACAGAAGTCAATACAAAAGTCTGAGTCACCAAATTCACAAGAATCGAATGTTTTAAGAACTGTGAACTATCTTGTGAGGTGTGCAGATGATATGCTTTGAGATTCAAAAAGAACTTGCTCGAAGTTCATCTTCACCTTATTTGGGTTGTGGAGGCAACCTAAAGGTCCAAGCACAGGCAACACAGCACTCCTTCATGGAATATGATACAGCTGTGAAAGTCTCATTGTAGCTGGAGCATATTCCATCACAGGAAAAGGTGTTAACAAGACATTAAGAGAAAAAACGCAACTCAAAAATCAGTGTGCGACAGATTAACCCATTCAAACACGCACAGAAGAAGCCTGGAATAATAAGATCTAAAATCAGTAAGAAGGATCATTTTTGAGAGAGGGAATCCTTGATTTTTTTTTCCTTCATGCTTGTGTCTATTTTTGAATGTTTTTTACAATGTCAGATTTTTAAAAATGCTATTAAATTATTTCTTAAAATAAAGAAGAGACCCAAAAGGGCCTGTTAAAATCGGAGACACTACCCTCTCTGTTTCCATGTTGAACTCAGTGTCCACCTCCAGCTGCCTCTGACCTTGCAATTACCTATGCCAATGATTCTCTCTCTTGCTTATGCATGGATTTAAGGTCTCCTGCTATTTTTTATACAGCAATATCCTACCCAGCCCTGAATTTTACTTCATAAACTAGATTTACGAACTAGATACCACACCTGCTTTCTGGTACCTGAGCATATTTTTAGGTACCATGAATATTAATGGGTATAGTTCATCATGGCCCCACTCTGCCCCATAGCCTTCAACAGGACAAGGGCAATTTCTGGAATGATAAGGTCACATGGTCTGTGAGGACAGTACCTTTGTTGAAGGATGGGATAAAAGACAGAAAGGTTGGAGAGAAGGCTGTTATAAGGGACCATTTCCGAACTGACCAGGGCCATAAAAAGGTCAAATTAGGCTAGTTAGTATTTTAAAGAAAATGATTTGATTTGTTTGCTTAATACAGTGTAAGTACCACTGTCAACACATATAGTGTCTTAACATCATGAGCTTATTAAAATAGTAAATCTGTGGAGAACATTCAAATCTTCACATAATTATGCTTGAACCTACTGTACAAGTGAAAATAGGTGACAGTAATAACATCATACAACACTGGAGACGATTTCTCAGCCTGTAGGTACAAAAAATGTTACCGATTGCCCGAGCTTTGTGCCAGCTCCTTTTTATCTTTCTGCTTGCTGTTTTTCATTCAAATTATAACACCTTTTCCTGCAAGATAAATTAACAGGTTTTTTTTTTTTCCTAGTTTTAAGTTTAGATGCTTCAAAAAGCTTAACATAAAGTAGAGTCATTAGGCTTTGGTAAGAGGCCAAATTTAGGCAAAGCAGATACAAAAATACCTCACGTAAAATAAAAATTCAAATATGGGATGCATGGATGGAGCTGCCTGATTGCCATATTTATGAGGGCCTGCAGGTTTGTTTTAATTTCTTCCTGCATTCATGAATCCTTGTTTTTATTTTTTTGTGGCCCTTTCTCTTACTGTGGGGGGTTTGTAGTTGGCTTTCATTTCCCCTTCCTGGTCCTTTTTTAACGAGGAAATTAATCTTTTCTTCTTATCACTCATTAGAAGATCTTTTCTGAAAGGTCAAAAGTATCCCGTACTCTTGAGTAATCATTAACTTATCTAAAGCAGAATTATGTCTTCTTGACTTTGAAGAGGTATGAGTGAGCATCTTGGTGTGGAGGCACAGAGTACAGAACATGAAGGAGAAAGGTGGTGAATAATGACAATGTGGACCCCAAAGCTTCTCATTTCGGAGGCATAAAGGCCCACACAGCCATGACTTTCAAACAGGCATTGTCCTTAAAATGTCTCCAGGTTGGAGAGGCATTTAGGGGGCAAATGTCATGCTAGGTGGAGGACATTTCAGTACTTTTCCTGACATCTTGGTTGGATAGGCTGTTATGTCCCCAAGGTTCTAAGAGCTCCATCTGCAAATGAACACCTGTTATTAAATATCACTATGTGCAATCACTTAGGATGTGTACATACAAGCAAGATGCACAGTACTGTGTTCAAAGCGTTTCTAATCCAGATGCATTAATACCATACCATTACATAAGTCTTTACAGACTTATTCGTTCGCTCCTCACAATAATTCTAAAATGTAGGTAAAGCAGATATAATGATTTTCAAGTTACAGATGATAAAACTGAGTGTCATAAAGGGTAAAGATCATGCAATCTGTAAGTGGCAGAGCTGGGACCTGATGTCAAATCACCTGATTTTGATCCAGCCAGCTTAGCAGTTCTTACCTGGGATGGGGTAGGAATTAGAACTACTGAGGCAAATTTTTTTTTAAGCCGCTCTGTCCTTTGCTAATTGCAAATTAAGTGGCTCATCTGGGTTTTTTTTTACTGAGGAAGATTCATCCACTGCCAATCTTCCTCTTTTTGTATGTGAGCTGCCACCATAGCAAGGCCACTGACAGATGAGTGGTATAGGTCTGCGCCCAGGAACTGAACCTGGGCCGCCGAAGCAGAGTGTACTGAACCTGACCACTAGGCCATGGGGGCTGGCGTCTGAGGGAACATTTTAAAATGCTCATTGCTGCTGCCTTCACATGTTCTGGCATGTGCTTGTAGGGTTTAGATAACTACCTGCTCCTCTCCATGTATTAGACTATGGAAGAAGGCCAAGCAAGGTGGGTGGGATGGCAGTTTCATAAATATAAACATTTAAAAATATATATGTGCATTTATTCTCAGATGTTTTTGATATTCCTGCTCTACACAACGGATCCTACCAAGGAAGAAGCACTGAGGTAAACATTTGCACGAGAAAAGATAACAATATAAGCCAGGGTACAATAAATGCCTCTTGGGTAACAGAATTAAGAATGCTATGAATTCAGGGACTAGAGATATTTCTAACTCAGGTGGTCAGGAAAGTCTTTTGGAACAAGCTGGGCCCTAATGATGGCTAAGAGGAAGGAGCGATTTGGGGAGTTCCCTAGACTAATTATTGAGAGAAGCTCAACCATATTTTTCTTCTGAGTGCAAGCACTTGCTAGCTGTTTGACCTTAGACAAGTTGGAGAATCTCCCTGAGGTTCAGTCTTCTCATCTATAAAATGGGGGTAATACCCACCTCGCTGGGATGTTGTGGGGACTAAATGAGAAAAGAGATGTAGGTGCCTGGTACAGTGCCTGCTACAAAGCAGCCCTCGACACAGAGGCATTCCCTTCCCCTTCTCCATGTTCTAAACAACTCAATTTTCCTAATTCTCGGAAAATTTTATACCCTTTCCCACCCTACCAAGGATGTCCCTGTCTCTTCACCTGTCTGTCTTTTAAGGCCTCTTTTAGAAGTTTCATCCTCTAAGACATCTCCATGGTTCTCTCTCTGAGATGTGATTTTGTCCATTCTGCATTCTCTAAGGAGGCCCCACTTCTCCTGCTCTTCCCTTCATTCCACATTGTCTAGGGCTGCATTCCATCTGGTCTGCCTCCCATTGGAAGGCTTGTCTTTATATGGCTGCAATACCTAGCACAGGACCTTATTGTATGAGCTTCTGAACAAATTTTGGGCAAACTGAAGGCAAGACTCTTGATGTTCCCTTCAAGTCTGGTATGATCAGGCCTGGACCCTAAATTAGTTCCCTTGAGTGGGGGACTTGCTTCAATCACTTGAGGTTTTTCTCTAATCTGTAACAGTTACACTAATCCGATTTAAAACTGACTGAACGCTTTTATTATAGCCTGCCAGAGGTATGCATTAAAATTACACTGTTTCCTCTTTGAACAGAAAGAAAGTACTTATGGTGTGATTATATAGGATTAGAATTTTTCATTAAAAAGGGTTTTAAACACTTCGGCAAGTAAAAGGCAGAATCCTATTTAATGAGTTTTTAAAGGTAGTGAAAGTAAGCAAAGTTTAACAGAACTGTTTTTCCTCCCCTGACATAAAGCCCCCCTTTCACTGTGATGTACCATGCACAAATCATGGCCTCATGACTTACAAAGGATTGCCATCTGCACAGAGCTACAGAAGACAAAGCCTGTTGTGAAATGAAGGAGAGATTATACAGAAATCTAAGAGCAGATCAGAATGCTTCACAGCCTCGAGTTTGGAGAATATCTGAATTATAACTAGAGTGATTTTATAGACTCCACACTTTGAACTGAGGGAGGTACTTTATGGTCTGGGATCATCTTAAGAGGCTTACAGCCTGGATTCCTGAAGAAAGTTAAAGGTCTGGGAACTTGAAGGTGGTTATTGAGGTCTGGAGTCGTCCGTCCCAGTCTGTGTGGCTCATAGCGGTGGATGGGTGCCTGGGGCTTCCCTGTGGGGCATGGTTCTTACGGAGGCTGGCAGATGTGGTGCCATTTAATACCGCCCCATCGCCATGTGCAAACGCAGAAGCCACAGAATATAATGCCTGGGCCTCTGGAAACAGGAAATCTAGCCAAAATATTTAACCAAGTAATTTTATCACTGCCTTTGAAATGGCCATGGTATGCATTTTAGTTGGGTTCGGGAGCACATGTATCTCAAATAGAGGACTCGGGTTGAAATAAATCTACCTCAGATCTGTTTACCAAGCAAGATCTAAAGATTCAACTTTCTAAGCACTTCTGAAATAGGAGTTGTTGGAATTGGAGCAAGGCAGCTCAGTGGCAACAGTTTAAGTTTTCTCTGACGTGAACTTTGAGAGGAACAGAGTGGCTATTGGAAATGTTGTGTGTACACTCTCATTTATGGCTAATTAGAAGTATTTTTGTGACTGGATATGGGGAAATGTGTCACGGGTGTCAGCAGAATGCATTACACAATTAATAAGAATTGGCACTAAAGCCACATGTATCATACTTGGAAGCAAACTTTGAGGAAGACACAGTTTCAGAATTGTTGTGTATACATTCTCATTTATAACTAATTAAAAGTATTTTTTATCTGGTATCTAGGAAATGTGACATGAATGTCAGCAAAATGTACCATACTAACAGTTGCATCTCAATTAAGAAAAAAATAGATCACCAACATGAACCTGCGTGCTTCTGGAAGAACAGGGATGATCAGGAAGCTGGGAAGAGAATCCTTCAGGTCAGGCCTGACACCGGGGAGGAGGGGGAGGTTTGCCAGGGCCACCTTGTCCCACCAGCATCCAAGTGGAACCTTTGGGGCATTTTGTTTCTTTCCTTTTCCTTCTTTCCTTTCTTTCATTGTCCTTGTGCTCCTCCTCCTTGTTCTCTCTCTCTTCCTCCTTCCCTTTTTGCCCCCCTTCTTCTTTCTCTCCCTCTTTTCTTCCCTCCTCTCTTCTTTTTTATCTTTCTTCCCGGAATGGGAAGCTGCCTCACCTGCAGGAGTAGAATGGCTGTGTCACCCAGGCCATGACAACAACGAGTAGTATCTTTTCTCCCTGCCTAACTAAAGGCAGTAGCATCTAAGCCCTTCAACTACTTTTCTTTTTACAATCAATTATAAAGAAATAGTAATAGCTAACCTTTATATTTACTATGTGCCAGGCACTATTCTGAACCTTTATCTATATTTCCCATTTAATTTCCTTAAGATCCCAGTGAAGTAGGTACTATATAATTATTACCTCCATTTTACAGATGGGGAAACGGAAGCCCAAAGAACTGAAAGAACCTGCCCAAGATCACACAACCGTAAGTGATAAAGCCAAGATTTGAAGGTAGTTGTCCAGTTCCACTGTGCGTACTCTTAACCACTATACCAAACTGCCTCTTCATTGTTTTGTTTTGATATTTTTTGTTTTCATGTTTTTCTGATTACATAATTAATCTAGTCTTACTGTAAAACTTAAAACAAGAAAAGTGTGAGGAAGAAAGTACAAGCCCACCTGCAGCCCCACATCCAGGGATGATGAGCATCAGCACGTTGGTGATGATCCTCCTTTCATCTGTCACAGGCATTGACTCATGTTCGTATGATTTTACCTGAATGGAATAATATCCTGTCATACATGATTTATTTTTTAAATAAGGACCTCTTTTTCTTTGTTTTACTAACCTCCTCCTTTCCATTCCCACGCCCCCAAACACATTTAACAAACTAGTACATATCCTTTTTTTAAGTTTACATATATAAAATTTTAAAATAAATGCTTATATATACACACACACATTTACAAATAAGTGTATTTATATACAGATACGGGGCTTTCTTGGGAAGCTATTTTTTGTTTTACAAAATGGGATCATATTATGCACACTGCTCTGCATCTTGCTTTTCTCATTGAACAATATCTTAGAAGTTTCTGACGTCACCTGGATTGATTTACCCCACTATTTGTAATGGTTGCACACTATTTCATTGTGTGGTTAATTTTATAACTCCTCTAACAACAAAATTCTGCCCAGTTAATATTTTCTTTCTACAGATGTTTTAGCCTGGTTTTCCCTCTAAAGCAAAGTCCGAGACAAGGGCTTGCGTGCATGCAATTCATTAGGGAAGGGAGCCCGGGGTCTGGGACGAGAGACTGGGAAAGCGAAACGCACAAGGCAGCACAGCCAGTGCCAAGGGGCTTCCTTGAGCCGGCGCCTGCTGTGGGCCGCCGGGTGCGCCCTCTCTGAGACGCCTTACCCAGCGAGACTTAGAACTCTCGAGCGTCTACGGTCGGGCCCACGCGACACGCGGTCAGCAATTACGCCTCAAGGAAAACGGCCTGTCGTGCTGCGCATGCGCCGCTGCAGAGCAGCCTGGGTAGACCGGAAGCCAGTGCCGGCAGGCGTGCTTCCGGTTCGCTTGTGCTGGGCTGGTCGCCAAAGCAGTGGCTGCAGTGAACGTTGGACTGAGAGGAAAGGAAGCTGCTTCCGATCCAGAAAGTCGCACGCACTTTCTTCTGGCTTTCCCTATCCTGGAGATCCACGGGTTTCATGCAAGGGACAAACTCTTACCCTTTGGTCTGACAGCAACAATGATAAGAACGTACCCCATTTTCGGCACCAACTTTGTATGGGGTGGTCTACACCGCACATGTGCGTCTTCACAACAGTCACCAGAGGCAGGTGTTTTCCGGAGAGGGCAGGGGAGGCCAGAGGATTATGAGGGAGAGGCCGTTTGTACCGTGTTCTCCTGGTATTCCCAGTGGTTCGTGCAATGCGTGCTGCTTAAAGGATGGTCAGTCCAGCCTTTCTCACCTGCAATCTAAAAGAATTTTGTAAAACTTCTTGCACATTTTAAAGTGGAATATGTAAAATCGTTTATCCTAATTTGAAAACTTATTTTTTAATAGGAAGGAAATAATAAACATTTTATAAAATGAAATAAGATGAAGATGGTCTACATTTAGTCCATTGAGGTTGTGTTTGTGTTGCGATGTGATAAAATGAGTTTTAACTACTTACTGGATAGCATTCACTGACCATGAAAAAATTCTATAAAGTTTTTATCTGTAGATTTTATGCAGTTTATCTTGGAAAATCTTGAAAACAGTGCAGTTACATTGAAAGGAATCACCATCGCTACCCTCAACTGCTTCAGTTGTTCTGAATCTGGAATATTCCAATAATGTCCAAGCTTCCTCCCTACAGGGATATGTTTAGAATGGGGGAACATCGAGAAGCTCCATGGTTTGGGATGGAAGAGGGGCTACCTGTCTTTTGAGAAGTCGTTGTCTTCTTAGACCTCTGTGCCTCTTTAGAACCTCTCGACTACTTCTTCATAGAAATATCTTCTTTTTCTGACTTTCCAGTTTTTTTAATGGATGACCCATGATAATGACAAAAAATTAAGCCATATAAAATTACAAAGAATACAAAAAGCACCGCAAATCCCACCACCCAGATAGAACATTATCTTCTCCCTTGCCGTTGACATGACGTTGCCTTTTCATGGTTCTTCTCCTCCCTTCCTTGTCTTTTGGCTAACTCCTCTTCTTCCTTCCAAAATCTAATTCTTATAACAAGACCTATGGGTTGGATATTATCAATCTCATTTTACAGATGCTGAAACTGATCTCTCGATGCCAGCAAAGATCTCTGAGTTCTATGATTTGTGATTGTCAGGGTAAGTCTGAAATAAGAGGCTCATAAATTTCTTTAACCTTCTGGAGATGATAACCTTCTTATGGGAAGTCAAGGGCTAGCACATCTGTCTGTAGAATTCCAGGAGGGGATTCTCTTGAAGGAAATTTCCTCTCCAGCTTTTATGTTTGTTTCTTTGGATAAAAAAACCAACCAACAACAAAAACGTTAGGGTAGAAAATAAGCACATCCATAGTCAATTGCTTCACTTCAAAAATACTTTGGGCCCATGTAGTTTGAGGATAAAACCAAACTGACTACTTGTCAGGTCTCTCTTATTTCTCTCTCCTGGGTTGTTTTTTATTTATCTCATTTCCATGAAAATATGTTATGGTTTGACAAATAAACTGTGAATACTCAAAAAGGTGTATTATATTTCCAAAATATACTGTCTTCTCACAGTCATTTAAGGTAGAGTATACGTTGAAACACATATAATTAAATATAAGAATGGAATTCTATTTGGAAACTGTTAACTGAAAGAGCCTACCTTTATGTCTTCACCATAATTCTTAGACCTTACAACAAACAATGTGTTTCCTCATCTACCTGGGAGCAGGGCTTTCTCTGTGATGCTTCTGAAGTGAAGAGATTTACCTTCTGACTGTTGAAGATAATGTGGTAACTGAAGAAATTAAAGGGAAAAACAAAGCGTGGGCTCAGTGTGTTTAGCTTAGGCCTGGATTCCAACTGGTCCGTGAATTATGAGACACTAATATACTAAAAGATTAATCCTTCATTAACAATGTGTAACAAGTTGGGAAGACTTGCTCCACAGGACAGCACACCAGTGGTGGTGCAGAAATGGTCTCAGGCCACAAATTAAGAGTTATTTGGAGAGCACAGCATGCTCTTCCCTATGCTTGAATGCATCGAGTTGGGCTAGACAAAGCAACCTTCCATCTGTGAGTGTATGCCGAAAGTCCAGGAGCCTTAAAAATGGAAGTGATCCATCCCAGGCACCTATGTACCCATACCTGCTATCTATTGCTTTGTAATCTACTATTGCAAAACAGCTACCATTTTATTATACCTCACTATTCTGTGGGTCAGGAATTCAGGCACTTCTGTGTGCTTTGATTGGTATCACTTGGTGACATTCATCTGGTGTCTGGACTGATCTGGAGGGTTCAAGATAGCTTTACTTACATATTTAGTCCCTTGGCAGGCTCAGCTGGGCCCGTCTCCCTCTCCACGTAGTCTCAGGGCTTCGCCATATGGTCTCTCTATCAGAGTGGTTGGACTTCTCATGTGTGGCAAGTAAATGGGAATGGATGCTCCCAGTCTCTTAAGGTCTTGGCCTAGAAATGGGTTCAGCATTACTTCCACTGTATTCTATTGGTCAGAGCAGTCACGGAGCCCATCCACTATCAAGGGGATGGGATAGAGATCTCACCTCTTGATGGGAGGCATGTCAAAGAATTTGGCACTATCTTTAATTCACCTTAATATATCCTCCCCTCCTCCCATTAAGACCTAGGAAGAGAGAAGAAGGAAATATCAGGAAAAGCAGTACCAGACAGACTCCTTGCCCGGTCCGCCTCAGCCACAGAGGGCTTTGGTACACAGGTCAACTCCAGGAGTAGATTTAACTTGGGAGATAAAGTGCCTAAGTGCCCTGCGTCAGCCTCCTGGTGAATTAGGCTCTGCAATGTTAAAATGCAGTGAGCTGAGATTTCCCAAGGTGAGAAGGCTGTGAACCATTTCTTTAACTTGGAAGGCTGTGTGGCCCCTTTGCAGCACCCCCAGAGAGCAGCTGGTGAGCAGGAATGCGGCCACACGGCTTCAGGAAGAGCTTCCCGCCACAAAGTGGTGTGTATCCTGAGCTTCATCTTCCAAAGAGGAATTGTTTCAAGGTGTGAGGAGGGAGAGGATCAGTGGGGCAGCTTAAACACACCAGTTGCCCACCTCTTCTTAACAGAGAAAATGGGATTTGGGGGTGAATTCTACTATGTTGCTTTAAGATCAGTTTGTATCAAAAGGTAAGAACAGAGAACATTAACTTGAGCCAAAGGTGTCACCTTCAGCATGATTGGTGCAAAAATGTCACTTCTCAATTTTCTGATAAAGCACTCATTATGGCATTGGGGATGACAATGTGGGCTCTGGAGGGTCAGCCTGCCTGAGGTCAAATTCCAGCCTCAAAAGTTGCAGCACTGTGTCATCCTGGACACTCCTTGATTCCTTCATCTGTAGAATGGGAGTAATAATTGTATTAAATAATAATAATGGTAATAATAAATACTTCATAGGACTGATGTGAGGATTAGATGAGAAGATGCACGGAACACCCTTAGTACAGTGCCTGATGCTTATTAAGTGATCACCACATAGAAAGTGTTCAATAAATGTCAGCTTTTATCACTGTTATTATAGCAATAGCCACCACCCGGGTGGTGGAACATGAGGGCACTGGGGACTGAAGAAAGGGAGGGGTGGAAACCCAAGTAAGACTTCTCATTCCTCTCTCTCTGGTTATAGTCACTGGGGTATAATGTGATCTATAAACTCTTCTGTCTGTTGACATGCCAGCAAATGATACGTCTCTCTGATCTACTTAGATTTTCAGGCTTAATGTAAGGGCCCAGGTGCTGGAGGCTCAAAGCAGAGAGAGAGCTGGGGGCTGAGGGCTGTCTTGGCCTTTACAAACCATTGCCACTCTAATAAATAAAGCATTCACTCAGAGGGTCTGAGAGCTGGGGAGCCACATTGCGTGCAAATCCAGATCAGTGGCTGAGCTTCTTCCAGGTTGAAGCTAATCGTAACTGACATGTTAGAGCAAAACTACTTTATAAAATCAATATTAAATTTACAACCTTTGACATCCTGGGACATCAAAGATAAGGCGGAAATAAGCCATGGAGTAAACAGTCCTCCAGCTATGCCAGCTGCTCAAGGAGGCGGAGAGATGTGGGAAACAGGAGCCCAAATCATGCACTGCTAGTCTTGTTTTTGTACCAACGTCTGGACATCAATAAAAACATTAAAAAAAATTCACACATGTTTACACACAAAGAAGAAAGGGAAGCAAGCTCCACCAATCCAGCAGACTCCCAGAATCATTCCAGAGTGAAGTGATTGGGTTCTTTCTCTAACAACGAGGCTTGATTTTTCTGGACAGTGGGATGCTGCAATTATGGGGCAAACACCCCTTTGTGAGGCTGGCAAATCCCCTGCTGGAAACTCTAACCTCTCAAGCCAGGGGTCAAGCTCTCATGAAAGTCTGCAGCTCTCTGGTAGGTCCTCCATATATTCGCTGGGATTCAAATACAGCAGAAAGGGACACTCGGAAGCGGAGTAAAACTATAAAGGTCATCACAAGAGAAGAATACGTTTCTCTGCGTGCTCCTCAGGGGGTGCTAGCTCTCTGCTGCTCCTATCTGGGGTAGGATTCTTACTTCTGGAAAGGAGATTTTAATTTTGACTTCTAGAAGCAGAATCGCCTTAGTCCTACCAGGAGGAGTCTGTCTGGGGCAGGAGACCCTGCAGCATCCAGCATCAGTAAGATAACGAAGGACTTCCCTAGTCCCTTGCATCCAGAAGCATGTTGTCCTAAGGACTGGTCAGAGAACTATGTCACCTCCACTGTGATCTGAGCACCTTGAGGTCGTTACATAAAATAGCAGGTGCTCCAGGACAGGTGGAATGAGGAAGGCAAGGCCAGGCGGCTCTGCTGGTCTAAATAGACGCTTCTGTAGGGCTTCCTCTTTTGGAAGAACAGCTTGGATTTAGCCCCTGGTTCACCTGCGCTCAGTGGTGTGAGTCTGAATTTACCAAAACAGATGTTTAATTCAGTGTTTCCATGTATGAAAGCTTTGAGAGGCATAGCAGCAATGCTGTGCTTTCCTCCCTCCTCTCCCTGTCTCCCATCTAACCCTCTAAAGTGATTGATTTGAGCATCTCTGCTTTGTGGCCATTAGGAGGTCATGACAGTATTTTTGGCTCAGCCTTCAGATTTTGTATGGTTGTATGATCAGAGACAGGCACGTTAAGACCAAACCTAACAGTAAGATTCAGTTTTCATCTGCTTCCCGAATGCAAAACAAAACATAAATAATATACTCTATTTAGAATTCTGCGGAAACCAACTCACCCTAAGCAAGCCAGGCAAAGTCTAGGAGACGTGCAGCTGTTGGTGGGTCTTGCTGGTGTGTATGAGTGTGAATGTTGGGAGCCTGGGGCACAACTGGTAAGAAAAACAAATGCCTACTTGAGTCTCGTGTATGTAGAACATGAAAAACTACCCCAGTACATAAAATGATTTTGCTTCTTTGATTAGGCTGTAAACTTCATGAATTCCTAGAATGGTGTCTGGCACATAGAATGTGCTTTTTTTTTCTTCGTGAATAAATGAATTAGAATTTCCTAGATAAATTGTAGGAGGAAACTAGTACTTGTTTAGGGCTTAATCTGTGCCAGGCACTATGGTAGGCCCTCTACCTATGCTTTCTTATAGTATCTCTATATTGATTTTTCGTTGCCACTGGAACGATTAACACAAACTTAGTAGCTTAAAACAATACAGATTTTTATTTTATTTTATTTTATTTTTTGAGGAAGATTAGCCCTGAGCTAACTACTGCCAGTCCTCCTCTTTTTGCTGAGGAAGCCTGGCCCTGAGCTAACATCCGTGGTCATCTTCCTCTACTCTATACGTGGGACGCCTACCACAGCATGGCGTGCCAACCAGTGCCATGTCTGCACCCAGGATCTGAACCGGCGAACCCCGGGCCGCTGAGAAGGAGAACGTGCGCACTTAACCGCTGCGCCACCGGGTGGGCCCCCAGATTTTTAATCTTATAGTTCTGTAGGTCAGAAGTCTGTTGTGGATCTCAATGGGCTGAAATCAGGGTGTCACCAGGGCTCTGTTCCTTTCTGGAGCCTCTAAGGGAGAATTGTTTCCCTGCCTTTCCCAGCTCCCAGAGGCCCCCCCCCCCCCCATATTCCTTTCCATATGGCCTCATTCCTCTGTCTTCACAGCCTGCAATGCTGGGTCAAGTCCTTCTCATCCTGTCATCTCTCTGTTTCTTGTTCCATTGTCACATCTCTTCAAGACCGCAGCCTGGAAAAGACTCCACTTTAACCCACATGATTAGATTGGGCCCAGGATAATCTCCCCATCTCAGAGTCCATACCCTGCAAAGTCCCTTTCGCCATGTAAAGTAACATATTCACTGATTCTGGGGCTTAGCATGTGGGTGTCTTTGGGGGGAGGGGGTCCTTATTTGTCTACCCCGTTACAGAGGAGAAGAAACTGAGTCTCAGAGAAGTGAAGTAACCTGCTCCAGGTCATATAGTATGTGACAGAGTTGAGACTGCAGCCCAGGTCCATCTGTCTCCAAAGCCGGGTGTTTCCTACTATCCACGAGATTTCAAGCTATAAAAGAGCACGCTGCTGGATGGGGTTGGGCTTCGGGTCTGGTGGGGTGCGAGCTGGAAGAGAAACCTGAAGGCAAATTCTCCCCACAGAGGTGAGGCAGAGAATCAGGGCACTGAATCCGAGGGAAATGCTTCTTTGAAAGAAGAAACGGATTTGCGTTGGAAAGAAATAAATTCATTCTTCTAAGGGAGATGTTGGTTTAAGGGTGAAGAATCAAGTCTGTGACTTAGATGAAGCACCATCTTCTTTCCCGGGGCCTCAGGGACCCTGGAGATCCCATACCCTATGTTGTCCTGTGCCCACTTGGCAAGAGATTTACCAAGCCAGTTCCTTCTAAGTCATGGGGACTCAATGCCTACCCCTCCCAAGAGTTTTACACCTAATAGTAGGATGCCATAACCCAAAGGCATACACAGAACCTCTGGATTTCTTAGTTTTTTGAATTGATAAGATGACCAGGGCGATATTGGTTGGCATTTGTTATTGTGGGCTAAATTTGTTTGCGGTAATGGAAGACTTTCTATCCCTATGACGCCTGAGTCAGGAGATATTCTTGGTCCTGGGAGCCCTCCAGGTAACAAGTTGGTTACCACCTATTCTGTACACCTCAGGAGAATAATATATGGGCAATAGAAAAATGGAAAAGATTGGTATAAAATTCAAAAGAAAACACGAAGAAAGGTGGTTTCGGTTTGATGGGAGTCTTTGCCAGAGATGAGGCCAGAGGCTGCCCTAATAGCTGATGTTCAACCCCTTTTCCCTTTTTATAAGAAAAAAGAGGATCAAAACCAACCTTCCTGAATTTCATTCTCTGGTGCTAATAGGACAGAACAGCAATGACACACCACAAAAAATAAGGATACGATTTACAAGTGAACCAGATGGTTCCCATCTCATCTCATTGAGTTGTTATCTTTTGAAGAGTTCATTTTCGTGGATTACAAAGAGAATGTAATCACTTTAGAAATCCTCCGAGAGTTTCATAATGAACTCTACTTACATTGTGTTGACACTAATAGTAACTATAACCATGATCTTCAAATCCCCATGTAGGAGGCAGGGTTATTGAAATTATAGCACGGGCCAGTAATTCATTTAAAAACATACTTTAAAAAATGAGCTTTATGCTAACCAAAAGCCCACTGAAACCAGTTTCACTTACAAATAGGAGCTGCTATATTAATAAGAAAATCAATGTAGTTTAACTTATGAAAAGTAACATTTTGCTGACAAGTTTTTTTGCCCAGGTTAGGCTCATATCAAATTAAGAAACTAAGTAAACCAAACATTTATATGAGTGACTCATACTGTGAAAAAAATGTGATCACAGCTTCATATCACAAAACTATTAAGTTCTGCTCAAGTAATTTCCTCTCAGCATTTCCTTTCCTCACTTAAGGTTTCCTTCTTAACCAAAAAGCATCAAATTAGGAAGCTTAAATGACTGAAGTATTAACACTCTCAGGAAAAAAATGATTGCCTTTCAGAACGGAGGAAAGAAATGCTCACCAATATACCTTCCCAAGGTAAATAGTTACAAAGTAACAGGAACAGAGGGTTTTTTTTTGTTGTTCTATTTTTTCTAATAGTTTGATTTTCGATGAAGTTTCTGTAAAATTAATCCTTTAAAATCATTTCCAGCAGTGAGCAATTCAGCAAGTTCAGAGAACAAGATGGCCAGACCTTCAGTCCTAGAAGATTGGAATTAGATTAGTGGGATTGTATTGAAGTAATTTTTGCTATTTCAGGTGTAATAAATTATAACTCATATATGGTTCAATTAGCATTCTTGTGAATACATCTAACATTTCTCTCTATGCAATTTTTGTTTAATTTGGTATGCCTAGTTCATTTTCACTATATTTCTGTTTGAATAAAAATAAATTTTGAAATTTTACCTATTGTTTCAATTTTTATATTTATTGATCCACACACAGTCTCCCCTCCCCCCTTAGCAATATTTGTTAAGTAGGGTTGATACATGTTAAGGTGCCAAATGTGTAATGTTCCATTGCCAGGTATAAAAAAATCTTTTCCATGGAGTTTGGACCTCGGTCTCAAAGTTCTTCTGAACACATTTCCCTGGGCAGTTGTTACCAGTTAATTCAAGTAGGCATTTGAGTCAAAACCTTCATCATTAGCGTTTAGGTCATAAAATAGAACATTTATTAGATAATTTCAGCAGAAAGGGATGTAATACAGGGAGTTAGATGCTTACCAAATTGCTGGAAGATCAGAGGAGCAGACTCGAGGCATGACTTTCAGGAATGGCCTCTAGAACACTGCAGAACCGAGCCTCCAGTTACGCTGCTGCAGTTAGGAATGGAAGGAATCAGGAAGCTGCAAACGAAATTCTACAGTCCCAGAACACACTGCCGTAGCTGCAAGCCAGGGATCAGAAAGCTGGGCTCTGAAGCCACCACCACCACCTTTGCCTTTCAACACCCAGGACACTCTTGATTGGACAGGGAACACAGAATATGGCTGCTGCTACTGCTGATGCTCATATGAGTGACTTAATTGTGGAAACCTAATTTGCATCCAGAATCCTGGTTTCAAGGAAGCCTGAGAGGTGTTGTTTTCAGCCCAGGAAGGCATATGAAGTCAGAACCTATACTAAAGTTATATCCTTGGTGAAACCTTCTTGGTCTCTCTGTCCTTATTGGATCCTCTCTGTAGGGAGATGCAGAACTTGTGTGCAGAATAACAGGAAGATGTAGGGAACTGGGTTTTTAAAAGAAGATATGCCAAGACTATATAGGGGATTTGACTCCCAAGTTCCACTTAGAGGACACAGGAAATGATATTTCCAGCTTCTTATATTTAATTTCTCTTTTTGGCAATTCATCTCACTTAGGAACTTAATTTTAGTTCTTGAGCAACTTGATGCTGCCAAATGACTTAGCTCTTTGCATCTGATGATCCTGCCTTTCCCTCTCACAAGAAAGGAGGGCACCGCCTGTCTTTATTTCTTACCTGAATTAATAGGGACTAGCTCCGTATATTTCCTGTGGCAGTTTACCCTGCTAATATTCAGTTATTGCCACTCCATATAGAGTGAAAGTAAAATGGATATGAATATGTTATCCAAATATTATATATCTAGGCATAAAATGCACTCGTAATTTGAAGTTCACAGCCACATCCCTACCCTCCTGCGAAAAAAATTGATTCAGTGGGAAACCAAAGAGTACAAGCACAACATTGAAGGTATTTTGACTTCTATAATCCATCCAGTATGGCTGTGTGGGTAAGTTACTTAACTTTTCCTAAGTACCCCAAGCTTTATGTACTAATATCTTTCATCTGTAGGGTACCCCACAGATTCTCAAGGTTTCCCTATAAGCATGTGTGGTGGGATCAGCATGATTAAATGACATGGTTCAGTCATGGAGCAGAGTGGAACTCAAACCCTTGACTTTGAACTCTCAATAAAATTGTTTTTTACTACACCAAGAAAGATCAAAACTATTCTTCTTAGAGGAATATTAGTACTAATAATTTGTAACCACGTTGTCAATGTGTCCAGCAAATATGAAATGCCTGAAAACAAATACCCATAGAACAGAATTTGATATGCTAAATGTTAAGAATTTAGTTTCACATTTGCAATCTTATATAACTGGCAGAGGGCTAATTGTATGACTTTTGCCTCTTTGATATGTGAGTGTTTATCTTATATCTGTTTAGACACCACAATTAAATAGCCACTTTAGATCAACTATTAATTCCTATGGAAATATATTTTTTTCTGGGAAAAATGTATGTGCATTAAGAACACAGCCATAAAGTTATAATTTTCTATCATTGCTCTCATTGTAGTAAGCTTACCCTCTTGTTTGTGGTCATACACAACCTTTGCTTTCAAGGCTACTCCAAGTAACCATCTCCAAGCCTGCCTTCTCCCTCTGGTGTAATCACGTAGAGTTTCTTCTCACCTGCCACATTTAGCGAGACCCAGCTGCATTTTAGTACGTTCTAGCATCTAATCTCACTTACCACATACATTGCCTGCAGGGCAAGCACATCGATATGTGGCTTATCATTCCTATATTCTTTCTAAGTGACTTCCTTCTGGAAGCAGGTAAGGGTGAAGGGAGGCTACCCAGTCTTTCTGACCTTAAACTATTTATGTGAGAATAAAATACAGCCTTATTTAGGCGATCAGCCCCCTGCGAAAAACAGATACAATTTTTAAGCCTAGGGAAGTTCAAAAACACAATGGAGACAATCTGAAAATTTTTCTCAAAGCAAGCCTTTTGAATATAAAAGGTAAGTCACAGAACTGGAGAAAAATCTATCGGGAGTATTTATGTATTAAAAAAATTACATGTCATTTGCCTACGTTCTTACACTAATTATGTCAACTCTGTCGCTACTTCTTTCTTTGTGGGGAAACTCCACAAGAAAGTCACTCAAAGAAATGGCTTAGAAATGTTTCTTTGCTTTCACTTTTTTCTTTTCATTTTGTAGAGGCCAGCTTGCTCACAAGTACTCTCTTTTTAAAAAAATACGTGATGCCTATAAAGAAGGAAGCAGGATGGCTGGCTTTAGGTCAGAAGTCATTTGCATCGAAGAACCCTGTAAGTGCCTGACTAATTTAGTTGGTAGAAATGAGATTCTGAGAGATACAATAAATGGACCAAGGAGTGCTCTCAGGTGACAGACTCTGGTGGGTTATAAGATCACATCATGTCCTGGTTTTTGGTCTCTGTTAATAATCTGTTGTCATGTACAGCGGGTTCTGGTGTACAGAGTAATTCAAGTGCTCTTCTGTTGGGCATATGGTGCTTTTAAGAACACTCCAAGGGTTGATTTGCCTGCTCTGGCTGATAAAGAATGGCACAGTAGGAAGGAAGGGAACAAGCCGTGGATGGTGCGTGGGATTCAGGAGAGGAAGGGATTCGTACGAGACCGGAGCTGTTGAGAAAAACAACATGCAGTGACTTAATTAGAAAACCAGTTTTGCCATCATTGAAGTTGAATTCCTGCAAGTGTCATGGTTTCTTATGGTAAAATTTAATGGCATAAAAGTGTATAGAAATGTGTATATAAAATCAGTAAAATGTGTATATAAAATACGTATATTGTGTTCATGTATGTTTTATATATGCAGGCATATATACAAATACATATATTAAACAGCAAATGGACAAGATTTAACCCCAGCTGATGCACTGGGGGAAGGAAGAGATATTTGATAGGAGCAAAAAAGAAATGATTTTAGAGGAAACTTTTTGAGTAACAGAGAAGAATCTTCCAGGAAACAGCTTGGTTCTCCTTCTTTCCCCATTTACAGACAGAGAACATAGTACATTTTTCTCATAGTATCACCGACAGATCCCATTCACTGGCAAAAGGTGTGATTTTGTATATAAAATTAACAGGGTAAGTTTACCCTTGAAGAGCGTCATGCCTCCACGATTTCCTGTTACAGGAATTTGTGTAATAATAAAAAGGATCAGAAATCGTCAGAAATAGGAATATGGCCGACCACATCTGTGCTGTTGGAGAAAGCCCTAATGCCAAATTTGAGTAATTTCAGGCAGAGATCCTGCAAACTCTGCACTGAGGAAGTCAGCTCTGACACAAAAACTCACCCAACAAGAACCGGTATGGAGCAGAGGGGGCGGTCTCGGGACTTCAGAGAACTAAGAGGTCAAGAAGAATATGCATGAAGCAGAGGCATGGTCAACATTAACCAGTCACTCTCAGCAGAGATTTTTAAAAAACCATGGCTGTCCAACATATGGCCTGTGAACCAAATTAATCCTGTCTGACATTGGGTTGCCGTTCACCTGAGATTTTGAAGAAAAAATATTGTTTTCCCTAGTTACCTACTTTCTTCATCATAACCAGCTGACATGCTTAGCTAAGAGCTGACTGCTGCTGGGTTTTACACAAAAGGCTTAGATCAATAATTGTAATGGAAGCCGAAGTCATCAGTTATATACTTGTGAGTTGTTCAGGTTTAAATCCATGCTATCATATCATAAAACTTGGCTATTGTAAATGACTGTGGAATGAAGCGAAGTTAGCATAAATCAATCTTTGATAAAGACCACCCATGCTTGAGTTGAGTTCAGCCATTCACTGGACTCACTAATACTAGGTAAATAAGTAAGTAAATAAATGTCACTTCCTACTGAAGACATGAATGTGCTCCCAGCCCAAGAGCACAGAGAGGAGGAAAAGGGGAGACAAACTTGTCTCCATTATGTGCCAGGAATGGCTCTAAGGGTTTTCCACAGCTCTTCTGGTAGTGCCCCCAAAGGCCTACAACATTCAGGTGATTATTCCCACCTTACAGACAAGGAATCGGAGGCACAGATGGCACGCTTATCCGAACTAAAGTCCCTCAGTTTGGCAAAGAATATAGCCAGCTCTTCAAGCTCGTGATTCTAAAATCCATATTCTTAGTTATGCCTATATATTATTTATATTTTATTGCATATATATATTTAGGGATATATGGTTTCTTACCTTATGTGGTTAACTTATTACTTTGAGTTGAGGTCTTCTCAACTATATAACATAACATAAAAAATATGATAACAAGATTATCAATAATCTAAAAACTGTTATTATATAATTAATAATAGAAATGCTCAATGAAATAATATATTTGTTCCCTAGAAAACTGTAAATTGAACAAACTCAACTAAATTAATAAGAATGACTATTTCGGAGAGGTAGGATAATAAATGACTTTTAGTTTCTGCTTTGTGCTTTTTTTATATTTTCTATTTTTCTATGATGATCATAGATCACTTTTTCTAATCTAAACTGATAGTATTTAAAAAAATAAAATCACAAAGTATCATAATAGAGATCTACCTAAAATAGGTGGATCGAAATATAATTTGTAATGCCTTTCTTGGACACCATTAGTAAACCAAGAAAGAACATGTTTTTTGAGCAGTGTCCATTTTTTTTTTTTGAGTGTGTTACCTATTAAATTTACTTGGTCAACTTTCTCATTTCCAAGTTTATTTCAGGGACTTCTGTACTCAATTCAAAAGACTTGTTTGAAACAACCTATGCAGGAAGCGATAAATGGTAGGTGTATATTTGGGCCTGGTTGTTAGTTCAAAGCTGAGAGTCAAAGAAATAAATAATTAGGCCTATAAGAGATTTTTGGAAGGTATATATATGTTGCATCCCAAGGATAGGCTGTACAGTACAACCCTTAATGCAGGAGCTCTAGGGCCAGACGGTTCAGGTCGAGTCCCAGTTCCATCATTGCCAGGTGTATAATCCATGGCAAATTTTTAAATCTTTCTATGGCCTAGCTCAGTCTTCCAAAAGATGGGACTAATATTAGTACCTGTACCTCATGAGTCTGTTGGGAGAGTTAAGTGAGTTGGTACATAAAGCACTTAGAGCAGTGCTGGATACCTCATAAGCATTCGATAAACGCTAGCTATCATTTAGCCCAGATGGACGTATGTCACAGTAAGGAAAGAACCAAACAATTTCTACAAAGACTTGTGTTTAAAAACTAAATAAGTAAATTACAAGACTAGATTTTCTCACAAAATACAAACCAGTGCTCTTGGAATGAAATAATTCGAAAGCACGTTATATACCATGTTTGAACTCACTTGCTATCTGTCCTTTACTTCCAGGCAGGGAATAGCTCTAAAGAAGTCTGTCCTGAGCCCCAAGAGTTTGTCTTAAAATTATACTTTGCTGGGGCCGGCCCCGTGGCCAAGTGGTTAAGTTTGCGCGCTCCACTGCAGGTGGCCCAGTGTTTCCTTGGTTCGAGTCCTGGGCGTGGACATGGCACTGCTCATCAGGCCATGCTGAGGCAGCATCCCACATGCCACAACTAGAAGGATCCACAACAAAGAATATACAACTATGTTCTTGGGGAATTTGGGGAGAAAAAGGAAAAAAAATTTTATTTTGCTGCCCCCTTTTTCAGTGTCAGATAATCTACAATGGTTATCATGGAGTTAGTCTTAGATCCTCCCTTCCTTTATTTTATCACTAGGGGAAAGTTGAAAGTGTGTGGGAAGGGTGTACACATTCAGAGGTTTGGCTTTTAAATGCCTAATAATAATAGCAGCCAATAGTCGAGTACTTTATCATGAGCCAGCATTCAACAAAGCACTCTGCAAGAATTTAACTTCTCAATAAACCTATGATACATATGATAATAATATATCTTATTGCCTTTATTTTACAGATGAGGAAACTAATCTCCAGAAATTATTCTCACAGCTATGAAGTGGAGCTGGGATTAAAATCCAGGCAGTCAGAGGTCAATCTGGCTTTCCTATCAAATCCATCTGGTCCAACGATGAACACAAATAATAGAAAAAGTGAAAATAGACATTGACTTTCGGCACAGAGGGATGATATTCAAAATATTCACCAGCTGGTCAGCTCAGACACTAATTCTGACTAATGAGAATGGATGGCACTGGTGAACAACTGGCATAGCTATACTGGTGTGGACTATCTGAATACCAGCTCTAACTTTTAGGGAAAAAAGGATTAATTTGCAAAATATATCACCAAACATCTTCAAAAAGAAAATTAATTAAATTACAATGGATCAGTAAAGACCGTATCAAGTCCAATATATAAGGCAGGTGAGTTCATGCTCCTGAACAACTTTCAGATACCCATCACCAAAAGGGTATGTTTTAAAGATGGTAGAACTGTTTGACTGTGTTCTTTCCCCGAACAGTGCAGTTTTTCCCTGCTGGTGCTATGAACCAGCGGTAACTAGGCTCAAGATGGAAAGAGTGGTCTTGACAGGGCCCTGCTGTTCTCTAAATCCATCTCACTTATCTTCTCTAGGGAGGATTAGAATGGATTTTTATGTTAATTCATTTCGTTGATTTGGCATCTGTTTGGTATTGTGTAGGTAATAGGATAATGAGTATAATGTTACAATACTGGGTGGCTAAAAATATCGTCCACCCAGAATCAAATGATAAATAAGTTTGTGGACTCCCGTTTGATGTACTTTGATAAATATGCCCACATTTGGTGCTCCCACTTTGACTATCCTGCAACAGCACATGCAGATTTTCTTACTAAGATTTTCTCCTGTTTCTTCTATAATTGAGAAGCCAATTGCTTCTGGCACTTATAGCCTGAAGTGTAATAATAAGTCATAGGAGGAAAAACATCTGGGTGCTGGTCCTGGAGCTGCTTCTGAGGGGCCTTGAGCAGCACAGCTGCTGTGCGAAACAGTCCTTCCCCTGGAGAGCTGTGGGAGGAGTGAACGACATCGAGCACGTGGAACCAGCACTTCCTTTCTGGAACAAGAACAAACAAAGTAAAACATTTGGAATTCCGATATTCTTGTGAGCCTAGAAAGTTTCGAAAGTGCCACAGTCCTTAAAATTACTATGCTTATTTGAGAAAAAAAGTTTTGGTTATTATTTCATTGTTGGGAGAATTCACTGTCCTGAGGGTGTGGCACCGTGTAGCAATCGTTAAGATCGTCATGATTTGGTTTGCTCCTGTGTGTCTCTTTTCTGTTTTGTCTGCCCAGATGTGTGTGAGGCCCCGTTTGCCATGCCTCCCAAACTCTAACCCCAGCATCATAAGGAAATTATATTTAGGGCCTTAGAAGATTGTCTTAGGTTTATAGCTAATGAGGTACGTTTTTTGTTTCATTAAGGATTTTCCCATTCGGATTTTAGATTCCCTTATAGTTTTCTTAATAAATGATAGACCTCTGCTTTTACACTTTTTTATTCCTCTGGCTAGTTTTTTCCTAACTTGTCATTTAAAGTGAACACTTGCAGATGCTTTAATTTCTGACATTTTCACCTTCTGAGCTGCAAAGCACCAACCACCATGATAATCTGCTTCACCTGGAATCCAACAACAGTAGGAGATAATACTTCTTTTGATAAAACTACTCTGTGCATTTTAAAGTCCTGATTTTCCACTTTTTTTTTTTTAAGGTATGGGTTTTTTTTGGTGAGGAAGATTGGCCCTGAGCTAACATCTGTTGCCTGTCTTCCTCTTTTTCTTTTTCCTCCCCAAAGCCCCAAGTACCTAGTTGTATATCCTAGTTGTAAGTCCTTCCAGTTCTTCTATGTGGGATGCCACCACAGCGTGGCTTGATGAGCAGTGCGTAGGTCTGTGCCCAGGATCTGAACTGGTGAAACCAGGGCCGCCAAAGCAGAATGCATGAGCTTAACTGCTATGCTGCCAGGCTGGCCCCTGATTTGCAACTTTTGAATGCTGTTTTTTATTAATTAAAATTGCTCTGGGCTTATGTAGACAGTGATCTGGGCTTCTCTATGGTATAACATACAAGGAAAGCAACAGACAACAGGGAGCCCTGAGAGTCTCAACATAGAGCAGAAGGGCTCGTGGAAGATAAAGCATAGGAAACAAAGGGCGCTGGAAGCACAGTTTAATTCTTTCAGGTTCTTGGCACCTGGCTTTTCAATTAATGCTGTTCCTTGAGTTTTGAAAGAGATCACACACATTTTCGCTCTAGGAGCACTCAGAGCAAGAACAGCATCACCCATCTCTAAAAATATTTCCCAGTGGATAAACTGTTAAGAAAACATGTTTGTGTTCACACTTTGAATAGAAATATTTACTATTCAGACTCTGTACTTGAATTTTTTTCTCTTTTCTTTTTTCTCAAGTAACTATATTGGCTTTTTGTGAAATGATGACCAAAATCAGGACACTGGATCATCACCTTTATACCACAAACAAATGGTCAGGAATTCCAGAGCCTGGAAATAACCTCCACCGAACAAGCTTACATTGTGCAGAGTTTTGTTTGTTTGTTTTAATTCAAAAGCACGATATTTCAGTAGAAGAATATGTTCGAAAATAGTTCCTAAAAACCTGGGAGGCAATATTGGCGATATATTGAAGCTTTAACGAAAGACTCTTACATTCATTAAAACATGAGCTCAGATGACTCTAGTTCTGTGGATGAGGGTCTGAGCTGATGGGTTTAATTAATGTCACTATTGTTTTTCCCTGGTCAAAGTGATTCACATTCTGTGTATATTTTACACAATTCTTGTTCTGAAAAAAAATTTTTTTGAGGATAGACCAGATATTTGGGGATCTTTGAAATAGAGTAACTTAATGACAGCTCACTAGGTCTTAACTAGGTATCAATCAACCCCTTATTTCATGTGCTTACCATCCATCCTGTGCTGAGACTTTTGGCTTCTTTACTAAGTAACTCAACTTTAAAAGAGTACAATTTATCCTTTCTGGACAGTGTTAGGAATAAAGGAAAACATCGTAAATAGTTTTATTTATTCTTTCCTTGCGACTTTAGAGTCGGGTTATTTAGAGTTGTATCATCTAACAAAGACACTTTTTTTGCCCTTATTTTTGTTCTTATTGTACATATTATCACTGATTTTTGCTGCTTAACTGTTCAGTGTTTAGCACATTCAGTGCTGCCTGATAAAAAAATATTTACTTCATTTGTCTTCACTTTGCTGTTGTGAGATGATTTCCATGGATGATAAAACTGAGGGTGTTTGAGAGACAAACACAGGAATATAAGCTGGTCTGCATATGACACTCAATACCTTGACATGGTTTCTAGGTAACAGCAGCTGCCTGCAAAGTCATTCTTGATTTCAACACCTGAGGTGGGGTTGGGGCGGGACTCCAGCACAGCACAGGCTGGTCAGAAAATTGGGAGCAAATGACTCTAGTTGGTCATCATTTACTTTTCCTGTTGTTTTGGGGAAGAATTTTGTATCAGTTTTATAGAGCTTTAGAAAAAGGATGATCTATTTCTGCATCACTTAGCATGGAGAACCTGTTGACAGTTTATATTATTACAGTTTCATATTGTATTTGAAACTTTATATGCTTCCTTATATTATTTTTTTGAAATTGGATTGAGCCAGGATTTGTGTTAACTTCTAGGACACCAGTGGAATGTTCCTCTACTGGGTTACATTTTTATTTGAAAATAAATTTCTGAAGGAATGATTAATAGACGTCAAGATAGCATAAACAGAACCTATTTTATGACGCTTATAAATGGCAAAGTTCCATTTAATGTATTTTTCCCCCCATGCTGTACTTCCCAATCCCTCCTTACCCCCACTTTTTTGAGGCCAAATTGAGGCAGAGGAACAAGGAGAATAAAAGAAGGAGTGTGACTAAGCGTTCACAACATTGCTTCAGCACTGTGCGTAAATACATAATAGACAAGCTCTGCCAGAGGCCCAGTGGCTTCCAGGCCCCCAGCCATTCTTGTCAAGCAGCTCTAGCAAATCCAAAAGCACAAAATCAGTAATTCTTAACTACTCATCAAAGCCACTAGAAGCAAACTTTCAAAACTTTTCTTCCATTCTTGCTTCATTTCCTCTTTGTCTCCATTCTTTATTTTTTGACAAGTTCTCTTTATTTTCTCTTTTTCTATTCTGGCTAATTTTCAGGTTGCTTGAGTTGGGAAAGGTTAAAAAACTCAACAAGATGAAGAGAGAAGAGATGAAAACGATGGCCAAAGGTTAGGAAAGAGATAGCTGGAAGAAACAAAATTCTTGAATCTCTCTTAGCCTTTGAGAGTCTTCATCAGGGAGGAAATAGTGGCTGCACAATGCAGAGCAATTTTAGTTAGGACTCTGGGGGTAGCAATAAATCTTAATGTTTGGAAATCATTGCAAAGATTTTTCATGAAAATTAAAATACTAGAGTGTTATATATTAATATGATGGAATGCAATAAAATCATCTATCATACATAGGAATAAATGGCATGAATTCTATCATAACGTAAGTACCAGAGATTTATTGAGTAATCAGAAAAAAAATTAAAGGGCTTTAATATGACAATATAAGTCTCACAAAAAAGAAGTAGCTTAGTAGGATCAATAATCCAAACTATTTCTTATGCTGTCAATTCAAATTTAAAACAGAAATAAAAAGAAGCATTTCTGCTAAAATATACCATCACAAAGGGAAAATGAATTTACTTCCTAATTCCTGGCCCTCCAGCAACATGGAAGGTATTGACTCAAAACTTTGCTCTTTCCCTTTCCCCCCGTCTCTTTGAGATGATATCTGAAACTCAGTAGGACCTTATAATTAAAGAATAATTTACTGATGGTGAAATACTTTTCATTTCACTAAATAGATTTGAAAATAGAAATTCACTAAAACTGATAATTTCAGGGATCCTGATGCCAAGAATGGGTGACATCAGCCAGGTTTTTGTGTGAATATCTTCAATGACTGTTCAAGCTTTTGGGGTTTAGCCAAAGCCAAAACATGTTCTCCATGCTGTTGCATTTTATATTCCGGGTGCTTTGGTTGGGATGACTACATGCTCTATAAAAGAGCTGGAAAAGGCAAGGGAAAACCCAACAAGGGAAAATAAAGTATTTGGTCACTGTTCTCTGTATGGTAACAATCTTCTGGATATCTAGAATCATAGAATCGTCAAAGCGAAATTAGGGGAAGAAACCCAGAAAATGGAAGGCCTGAGGGTCAACCTGCATTTAGCTCTGACCCGTTTAAACTTTTATATTCATGTGCATCACGAGTAATGCCATATAACTGCAGTCGGCAATCTTTGTTGAATGAAGGAATGAATGGCCAGTCCAAGACAGAAGCTGGTCTAACTCACTAACACAGCTGTTTGTTGAACCAAATACCTGGAACTGCAGGGAAGTGAAGCAAATAAGAGTAAAACACGGTATCTTCCCTCAAGTTATTATCTCCCTCTGAGAAGTTCATCTTCGTTTTGGGGTCTGCTCTGTTAACTCTATTTGATTTTCATTCCACTTTGTACAATCTAAAAGTACTTGATTTATGCTAGTAGTAGTCATGCTAATCCTAAATGACCCTTTCTCTACAACCATCTATAAATGTATTTATTAAGATATTAAGGAAGATTTTACAACACATCACAGCATTGAAATAGCAGGCACACATTATCTGGGTATGGAACTGAACTCAATTTTAGGTTTGGAAGGGGATTTGAGAACCATGGGATGTACATTTTCCCAATGAAGCATTATTATTTCATCTGCTCTTGCCCCACATTATTTTGCTAATTTAAAAGAGCAACCATCCATAGCTTCCGTGCATTTTTTTTTTCATTGGATGACAAACTAGAGAGACAAAGGAAATGTTCCTTGGTGAGGAGAGTTTGTGCCACTAAGTGACTTATCATTAGCTATTTTGGGATCTTTGAAAGTGTAATACATGTTTTGAAATGGACACCCTGTCCAGAGAACTGCTTCCTCCTCTCAACTCTTTTAACTGCTGCTAGAATCTCAAAGATAAATGGAATCTATCACTCTTTATTTATGTGATTTCAAACTGTGAGTTAAGTGATTAAATGAGATACCACTTACCTTAGAGCCCTGAGGGGGTATTTGGGAATTTATCTGGGAGGACTCAAAAGGGGGTTACATTAAGTATGGCTACAGTGCAAAATTCTGCACAGTCAGAATGACAAGATTGTAGTGCCAGTGAATCTGAATTAAGAGTTCACATCTATAAAGAGCCAAACACATAGAGAGAGATGCCCCTGGTTCTCTGTAGTTAAGGGCATCCTGCTAGAAAATTATATGTAAGTCTAACCATGCCTTTGGAGTGAATAACCAATTACTTAACAGAATTTTATTCCCTCACTTGGCCAATGTGTGTAAGAATGTGTTTTGGATTGACTCCTCATACAGAATTATTCAACAGTGCAAGCCCTTTCCTTTTCTCAAAATGATATTGAAACTTGATTCTTTCCCTTTAGGATGTGTAGTTTCCATAGAAGAATGTAAATAAGGAACTCTATGAATTATAAACCAATTTAAAGCTTTGTGAGTTTCAGGTCAAATCCAGTTACTATTCTAAACCCATAAGGAGATGGGTTAGGCAGATGGTAGGTCCAAAGGCTATAAAAGCTTTAATAAGAGGAGCCCAGAGTGCTTATGAATGACTAAAGAAAGCAAGCATTTTATTCATGTAACAGAAAAACAGAAAAGAAAAAGTAAAGGGAGAAGAATATAAAATGGCTCATTAGCATAACTTTGGCTACAGTATTGTGTACACTAGTTGCTACTTAAGTTGTGATCACAAGAACAATATCAGGAGTAGAATGAACTTTTGTGACCTGCACAGGCATTTTGATAAATTACCTTCCAAGCACCTGATAAGAAAACTTTGTCCTTGTAGCCTTAGAGGTAATAGCCAGACCAGGAACTAAAAAGACAAGGAAACAGCCCTGAGAGAATGGGGTCAGGTCCAGCTGAGGATGCAGAATGAGGCTAACAGCAGGATGCTCTGGAGATCTGTACCAGAAAAGATTTTTGTTGTTGAATATATTTATTAACCATTTATAAGATGAGGTGCATAAAGGAATGATATTATTCAATGACCCTAAATTTTCAGTCCAATAAGGACCACAAGGGATTCCAGCAAGACTTAACAAAACTAGGTAATTGGACAATATGATGAAGGGGAAATTTGAAACAGGCAAGTGTGAGGTGATGCACATCTGAAAGAACAATTTAAGCTAATCATACACAGTGATGGATATTGAATTAGCCGTAACCTTCCAAGAAAAAGATCATGAGCTTTGCTCAATGTGCAACAGTACTAAAAATAAGTCACTGGAAGAGGAGTGAGAATAATGTGGAAAATATTAAGGTGCCATTATATAAATTGACAGCATGTCCTTGTCTAGAATATTATGTTGAGTTTTTGTCACCTCATCATAAAAATGGAATGGAAGAAACATAAAAATGCACTGGAGGCTGGCTAAACTGATTAGAAATATAGGATAAGCTTCATTATGAAGGGAATATTTCATGCCACATTTAAAGACTTCCTGTTGAAAAATCTTACATAAAAGTGATATAAAAGACAGACATTTATGACTCTCAATAGCATCTGCGGTGTGCCCATTAAAGAGAAAATAAGCACTCACATTTTGCACTGTAGTTTCTAGACTTGAATGATCAAGACATTTTTATCCTCACATAGTTTCTTGAATCCACTGAAAGGAGTATAAGTTGGTGGCATCTTTTGAGAAAAAAAATAAGAATATCTCCTTGGAAAACCCCTTTTATCTGGGCCAGATTGGATGCTTGTCTCTATTCCACTTTTATAGTGATAATTGGCGCTCATAATGATAATTCTAAATGGCTGCATAATTCTTAAAACACGTTCAAAATCAGAAAAAAACCCTAAACAAACAAACAAAAGTGCAAACACAAACAAGTTTTATTCAGTAACTGAATGAATAAAATCTGACCTATTTTCCTAAAACTTGGGCAATGATTGTTTGGGTCAGTATACTAGTTTACTAACCATAATATACACTCAACACATTCCATCTGGGCCACCAAAGATAAGTTATTATAGTTGTTTTCCAATCTGTATTTAGCTGGAGAACTCCCTCCAAGTTAACAAAGAATGAAATGAGATAAAGATAAAGCAACACGTGAAACTAAAAAAAAGAAAGGTCAGACACTGAGGCTCTTCTCTCATGTTGCCTGGGGCCTTGCAGGTGGGAGAGAAGGTGGGAGGGATGGTTTCTCTCTCCATTATTATCTTTCTAGGGACACACACAGCCCCTGACTGTTAGAATTTGCTATGAAGGAGGGACTGAGAAATAATGTGCAGGAAGAGCTCAAAAAGAGCTGAATTTACTCCTTGGTAGTGAGAGTAGCAATCAAGTTGGACTGAGTATTGACTTGAGAAACATTAGCTTCTGAGAAATCAGTTTCATGTTTGTCTACACTAGCTTGGCTCATGCTTTCTTTTCCTGGGAAGTCTGTTTATTTATATGACAAGTGACATCTTGGGAATGGGTTTTTCCTGAATGACATAGACCCTTTAGTGCTTCAAACAATAATCTCTCTATCTTCTCTCTCTCTCTCTCCATATATATATATAACAGTCCTTTCCGTAAACTAGTTGAAATGTATTTCAACATTTGTTTCTGTCTCTAAAACATCATCTGGGTTGTTCTCGTGGAAATAACAAAGACTAACCAAATGAGAACAAGCATAGGCCATTTATTCCAAGCTTGCTGTAGTAAGGGGGTCAGCCACTTGTGTCATGTGTGTTTTGGCAGAGACATAAAGGCAGGCAGGGGAGTGGGAAAGCTTTATAGTAGAAAAGAGGGAAGGCTTCAGCTGTGCTCTGATTGGAGGCTGTTGGCCTGGAGAAGCTGCAGGTGGGCTAGCTAGAAGTGGGGCATCCTAGGGGATTGGTTAGGGGCACATATTTGTCTTTCTCTGGTTGGTCTCAGTTGGAAGCAGGGACAAAAATTAGAGAAGCAGTCCGTAATTAATCAAGACCTGGATGTTTGGGGCTGACTGTTACAGGGGTTGTTTGGCTTCCTGGGTTGGTACTAGAGATGGCAGTCTGACTCCCTACTAGTCTGACTTGTAGGAGGCCGGCTATGGTGGGTAACAACTTAGTTTCCTGGACAAGTTGCTTGAGGTTGTGGGTCAGAATTCTACTTTTATATATGGTCTGGCTATTGTCCATTTGTATATTCAGTCTCTCACTTCCTAAGACAAAAAATAAAGCTTGCGTTTTGAGAGAACTGGACTTTAGAAAGCATCTGACCTTCATTTGTGAGTAGCATTTTTAGTCTTCTAGCGCCTGAAATAAATCATTACCAAGATAGGAAAACCTTTGGAAGTCTCAGATTGTGGCTTGCTCGCGCTTTGGGCAAGAAGTGACTTGAGTACAGAATTTTCATTTAAATAAAGTAACTCTGAATTATAGAATACATAGTTGAAAATATGACTCTATTTGAGAAAAGAAAGAAAAAAGACTACCATGTATTTAAAACTTCCTCTGTGCTTTCATTTTATTAATTAAGAGCATAAATTTTGAGTCAAGTCCCAGTGCGACTAAGGCTGTCTTGAAAGTTCCAGTAACTGTTTCAGGCCACCGGGGCACCATTTTGGAAACTGTTTCAGGAATCCTACTGATATTCTAACCATACAAAAGAGCTTACATAGCTTCTCAGGTGCCCTAGCTTCCTTTGAGGGAGACAGTGTGAACCAGGAAGATCTGCTCTTGCAATAAAGAACCTTTGATTGATGGATTATAGAATATTCAGTATCCTAGGTTGAATGGTATTAAGCAAGCAGAAAGAGCTAATTTTTTTTCTAGATACTAGTACTGACATTCAGCCACGTATAGTATACTAACACAATTAACTAAAATATACCGTTCCTGAAATGTGCTATAACCAAATGCACTATATTTTTCACATGATTTGCAATTTCCATAGAGAGCTCATTTGGATTACGTTTATAATATTCATTTAGCAAACTCCATTAGCAATGTTTACAAGTGCTTATGGATCCAGTAAATGAGTTTGCGGATGTGCCGTGAACGAAGCTAAATGCATCCATTTGTGTATGGGATCTAATTCATAAATGCATTCCAATCAGGTGGGGTGTAAAACAGATTAAACTCTAACCTGGGAGTCTGGATTCCTATATGGTTCCTACACGGTTTCCTAATGTGACTGAATTGATTAACCTTTTGGTTTCTTGATTTTCCCTAAAGGAGAAAACATTGAAAAACTGGATTAACAGGAGCAGCTGAGCGTAAGAATCCTTAAAGGCAAGGAAACAAACAACAATTATAAATAACCATACCAAATAGAGCGATGTTGATTCATTCTTTTCCTGGTTGAAGATTAGGTTTCCAGGGGAAAACTGTTTTCGCACACTCAGGTTCCTAGAATGCTAATCACATTAATGGGAATGTAACTCTCTGAATTATCCTAGTGACCTGAAAAGATTTCTGCATCTCGCAAAAGGGCCTAATCTAAAAACTACAAGTGTTCCTATTTGGAGTGGCTGATTCTTTGGGAAAATGTCTGGAGGCCTGTTAGAAAGGAGAACAAAGGTCCCTTGTCAGATCATTGATGATTTGCACAGACTGTGGATTTCCCAGTTCATGGGATCCAGATTTCTAGGTCACTGTTCATGCCAGGTCAAGACCGGGGTGGGGATGTCAGACCTGGGGAGATAGCGGGTCAGTGATACCCAGACCTGTATAGATCTCCCAGGATTAGGAAGAAAGCTTATAATAATAATAACTAGTATTCATTGATATTTACGAAAGACTTTAAGCACTTTACATGTAACTCTAATCCTCACAACAATCCTATGAGGGTAGGGGTTATTATTATCATGTTTTTGGTGAGGAAGATTGGCCCTGAGCTAACATATGCTGCCCATCTTCCTCTTTTTACTTGAGGGAGATTCACCCTGAGCTAACATCTGTGCCAATCTTCCTCTATTTTATGTATGTGGGGACGCCGCCATAGCATGGCTTGATGAGCAGTATGTTCGTCTGTGCCTGGGATCCGAACCCATGAACCCCAGGCTGCTGAAGGGGAGCATGCGAAGTTAACCACTATGCCACTGGGCTTGCCCCAAGGATTAGCTTCTATCTCATTTTACAAATGAGGAAACTGAAGCTTAGAGAAGTTAAGTAATGTGTCCTAAGGTCACACAGCTACAAAGCAGCAGTACCAGAATTTGAACTCAGGCTCTCTAACTCCAGACCCCCAGTTCTTTACAACTGTATGGCAGATAACTTATGTTTTCCTTAGAACTTACACTGAGGCACAAAACTGGCTGAAATGGAGGAATCAGCAATCTCTGCCAAGGTTATGTAGTTGTTCTTTTGGAGTAGAAGTTCTAATTTTGGCTTACTGAAGACATAGGGTATAATTCCTCATCTTGATCTAATTAATATCCAGGGACCAGAAATTCAAGTCATCTTTGATATAAGAAACTTATCAAACAGTGCCATCCAATGAGGATATTTTCTTGTCTACTTTCAAAATTGAGTTGGGAGTTTCAGTTATTATTTAAAATTTTTTTCACAAATATAGTTTTTTTCATAGAACACAGATGCTCTTAACTCCCTAGCAGTCACCATCTGTACCTCAATTTACATTTCCCAAAACACTGCTGACATCTGTTTAAATGCCAATCTCTCCCCAACTTAGTAGGATTTTAGCTCAAAAGTGATATCCTTTGAATGATTTGAAATTTCAAAGTTAAAGTGATTTTAATCAAAATGCTCAATGGCTACAGGTATCCAGGCTGTATCTGTCCCTTTGAGAAGGTTTCCACAAAATGGAGGCTAATATTAATAGTGATCTGTCATTTCCAGGGGAATGTGGGACCATTTTGCCAGGTTAGACTTTTCATCAATGGGAAAAGGAAGGGAGAGGTTCTGAGTTGTCAGGGAGAGAATTCTGGGTGATTAGGAGTTCTCCCAAAGAATCATTGCCCTAGATTCCTTTCTGTAGGTTGATGCTCCTTTTATACAGAGATGTCTGACTTTCTTCAGCAAATCATTATGTGAGAGGAGGCATAGAACATACGTGTGGGGGTAGACTCAGTGTGGAAATGGGGCTGAAGGCTGGTTGAACAGTGGGACTGAGAGAGAAGCATGAGTTGTGGGAAACTGATTTTTTTTTTAAAGAACATATAGAAATTATGCCCCTAAATGAGTGATGCTCCTTCCTAATGGGCACCCGGGGAAACTATAAACTTAATCTAATGGTTCCATAATTATTCAAAACATTCAAGTAGTTACTTTGAAGTCAAGGGCACATTTGTTTTGGAAATTCTCAATGATGTTAAATCTTTATTTGAGAGAAAATTCGATTTTTGGACAAATCCAAAAGTCATCTGGAATGTAGTTTTGTTATAAAGTGGGTTTTGGGGGGCAATTTTTCCTAAGTGGTTCACAAAGGGATTCCAAGAAGGCAGTTTCATAAGATGATTTTAGAGAAATCGTAAACAATGGAAGCATCAGGAGACTAGGTATGTAATCCCTTGAGAAGAATTCTTCATTTGGAAGTATAAATTTGGTCTTGTTTGTGTTTTGGAATCAGACAGATCTGGGCTTTGGATCTGACTTCATATGTATTTCAAGATCTGTGACCTGAGTTACTTAACCATGTTAAGCCTCAATTAGTTTTGTCTCCTGTGAAATAGAGATAATTATAGTATCTACCTCCTGGCCTTGTGGGGATTAAAGAGGGCAATGTATGTAAAGTGCTTTGCCCAGCACCTGGCATATAATATAGAAGGCACTCAATAAAGTGGTTGATATATGGATTCTAATCTCCTAGGATGCAGTGTGATGTATCAGAAGGACTTGGAGCCATGTTCTACCACTTATTTGGCTATAACGGTCCTAAGAAAGCCATTAATTTGTAGGGTCCTACTTCCTTCTTTGTAAAGTGAGTATAATAACACTTCTCTTACCAGATTACCATGAATATTAGAGATAATATACATAAAGAACTTAGAGCAATGATTATGATTATTGTGGAAAGGAATCTTAGGATAATAACTTTTTAATGGAGTTCAGATTGTTCTACAGAGATGATAATGAGTTTAATGTGGTACTAATGCTTGTATTTTAAAACTTACAAAATTCCAAATTATAACTTGGGAATTTTTCAGGATGGCAAATATCTCTGGGTGTGGCTCCATCACGCCTGAATTTATTGGTTTGTAGATTGTGGACCTAAAATATCATGGGTTAGTTTGTCCCATTTGTATCTTCAAATGGATCTCATAGGACTCCTAGTCTTATAGACATAAGATGTTACTTAACTATAGAGCCCAGTGGAGCATTGTTTCCATGGTTAGAAGTTTTTCCTTATCTACAGACCAAGATCGTAGAGAGTAGTTTCAGCAGCATTCAGTCTTAAATATTTAAATGCATCTTTAAAAATGCAAATAAAAATTTTAATATAGACAAAGCATTACTCTCTTCTCCATTTTCAGCATTTAATTTCCCCCAAGAAGTCCTCAAGAAATTCTGATAATAAAAGAAAATCAGACCCTGTAGCAACATCTCTCTTTCAAGAGGAGAGAATATATTTTCTTTTCACTTTGTTTGGCAAAAAAGTCTCAGTTAAAATGAGATGTCTGACTCATTTCTACAGCCAAATATTTCTGAAATAAAAGTTTGGAGTTACAAAAATAAAAAAAATCAAAATCCAGTTCAATTCTAAAATAGGCTTAAAACTTGCTGATTTAAATCAAACCAAAATGTTTAGGAAGAAAATTGTAGTTAAATAAGTAGTTTTCAAGAAAATTTGAAGGAGTGGAATCTTTTCTTCAAATTGAGTCTTGCAGAGAATTCTCAAAAGAGACACGGATACAACCAAGGCTCCTCTAGGGAGAGAACGAAGAGGCAGGCCCATCCTTCACCTTTCGAACTTCTTCCTTCCCTCTTCCATCCCCCATGATCAAAGCCAGCCTCCCAGAACCCTCGGACCCTCCAGACACATAGTTGGGGATCCACTGGTCTAGCTGTTCCTTTGATTTCATCTACTGACCCTGTTAAAAAAAAAAAAAAAAAAAGAAGCAGCAGCAGCAAAGAAATGAACAAGGCAGTCTTCTGTGAATACAGCATTAATCCTGTCAACTGGAGGAGGCAGGAGACAGACATGTTTATCCCTGACAGCTCAGGTCTCTCTGCTCTGCCCAGTGTTGGGGAGCAGGGATTCTGAATATAGACAGGTCTGCCTGCAAGTTTGATTTCTGTTGGTGGTGAGGTTTCTCCCGGTTGACTTGGCAGCTTTTCTCTAATCACTTGCAAATCAAGAAGACAGGTTCTCCAGTCTTAGAAAGTAGCTCTACTGATGTTTGCTAACATTGGCCATGTTGGTACTTTGGTTTGTCAAAGAACAATGTCAAAGCAGGGGTGGGGTGGGAAATGCTGTTAGAAAGGACAGACTCTCTGCAGTGCATCACATCTGCTTAGGAAAGGTTGTTTTGCTCTTGATGAACTGCCCTCAGTGAGGCAGGGGATGGGGAAATGTCACCACGGCACAGCCTCTGCCTCACGTCCTGTAAAATGTCGATGTTGCTTGTGCAGAGCTTCCCTCTGGCGTCCTTTAATTGACATCTGGGTTTTAGAATCCAACTGCCAGAAATCATCCCACTCAAGGAGTAAAACTGGAAGTGCTGCACAGCGTGATGACCCCAGACCCCAAGGTAGAAGGAAATTGCTTGGTACTGATGCTCCAAACTGGCCTGAGTGCAGAGGACCTGATTGACAGAGGGAGGGAACTGCGGAGGAGCTGCTGAATGTAAATAAGGAGCAGGGCTGCGGGTCCTTCACTTTCTGGCCCTGTGCAAGTGAAAGTAGCCAAGTTAAAACCTAGATTTATGTGCTAGCCCTCCAAGGAGGCACGACAAGAGAGAACACCGCAGCAGATTTCTACAATTCCGGTCCCCACGGTTTAAGAGGAAGGTGGCCATGGCTCCGCTTTCCTTGAGCTGTGTGTCTTTGGGCAACTTACTTAACCTCTCTGATGAAACCTTGGCTCCCTCAGCTGTAAAGTAAATTCCAGTGTTTCTCAAACTGTCTGTGCAGAGGAACTAGATTTCTTTTTTTAAATCTCCAGGCAGTCTCTAGACTGAGACTTTTGTATAATACAACAAAAATGAATTCATAGAAATACTTAAATTCAACAGATATAAAATTACTCCGTCAAATTGCTTTTAAAGTTTCTAAACACTGACTCTCAATTGCTGCATTATTTTATTGCAGACCAGTAACAATTTGTGGACTGACCCCAGTGTGTGGACTCAATTTTCAGTATCATCGGTACAGACACTAATGGTGCTCACCTTACATAGGAGTGTTATGAGGCTAAATGGAATAATACATATATTTGACAACCATTGTCGTAATTTTTATATTTCCTGTAGGTTTAGCCCTTGGGAAGGCATTTTACCACCAATAAATCCCTACCTTTGTAAAACCCTAACAACACAGAGGTTTTAGAGAGTATAAGGAGAGAGAAGGAACGGTTTAAATCAACCTCTCGAGAGACTGAGGAATGAATGGTGGAGACCAGGTGAGGGTTCAACTTTTGAGAGTCAAGCCATAGGCCAAGTATATGTCTTGGGACTGCTACTTTAAAAGTGTGAGCTGAACACATCCCACCCAGGCCCCCAGTTTGGGGGAGAGCGTCTTATCTGCAGCACAGTCCATCCGCGTGATGCTCGCGTGATTCCGAGGGTTCCGGATTTCACTGCCCTCGCTGGAGCCACTGGGGAGCGAGCAGCGCCGTGTTCAGCACTTGGGCCTGGAGGCACAGGGACTCAGCTTTGACGGTCTCCTTATGGCCAGTGCGACCGTAGATGAGGTTCTGTTTGCTCTCCAAGCTCACATTTTCCCCTGTGTAAAGCTAATAATAGTGCCTGCTTTTCTTAGTGCTGCTGAAAGGATTAAGTGAAATAATTCCCACAAGTCTTCAGTAATTTTTCAATGAATAAGGATAGTTAGAAGGCCAGAGGGAGCAGCTCCATTTTGGCCAAGCTGCGCCAGCGCACTGCCAGATTTCGCCTGGCATGACGGAGTGGAGGGGTTGATGGCGGCAGCACAGCCCCTATCAGACACAGTAGAAGAAAAGAACCCCAAACCTCAGTACACCACTTTTAAAAGGTTTCTGACCCTTAAATGATGACTTTCCCTGTAGCTATCTAACACTCTTTCTCCTTCCCTTCACCCCAGCTGTGAGAGGGATGGTTCTAACATGGAAAAATGAATCAAAGTCTTGAATACATCATCCAAGGTGAGGAAACCTGCAGGGGTTGAACAGGAGTCTGGGGAAGCAGGAGCCCCCTTTTTTTCCTGTCTACACAACGTGCAGAGAATATCCGTGATTAAAATTCTTAACACGATTTCAAAGCATCACCTTCCTAGGAAGATGATACACAAGGGCAGGCACAGAGATTGCGGGAAGATCTGACTTGAGTGGCTCGTTTGTGAGAGCTCAAGTAACCCTCCGTAATGAATTTGCTATTTACTGATACAGCAGTGCCTTCGTTTGGCATTAACGGGCAGGGCCAATGGATAGTCATAGTTATTTAAATTCAAGCTTTGGTACCAGGCCACTAGAATTGCTGCAGAAGGAAAGTGATATGCAATTTCAAAGGTACTTACTGCCATACCATCTAGTAGCTGAAAAACAGAAAGAAGATATGAAAAATAGGATGAAACTACAAATGCTAAATAATGATGATAATGATGATGCTACTAATAATACACTTTATTTGGAAGGCATAGTGAAGGGAGACTTCCTGAAAAGTATTAGCCCACAAGGGGTGAACTTAAGCTGCAAGATGGCCCAATGTGGCTCGCAAATACTTCTACCAATTTATATAATTATGGGAGGAATTTCATTGGGTGTAATTTTTAACTAAGCTTCAACCTTCGCCCTACCCTCATTCCAAAACTCCCTCTTTAGTTATTTCTGGAGCCCTCAGGCCAGGCGGTGTCTCATGCGTAATCTAGAGTGAGCCACTTCATGTTGTGGTGTCCTCGTCAAAGGACCTTGACATTGCCTCTGTCCTGATGGCCTCTATAAGAATGCTGCCCTGAAATCAAAACTACAATGAGATATCACCTTACACCTGTTAGAATGGCTATAATCAGCAAGACAAAAAACAACAAATATTGGGGAGGATGTAGAGGAAAGGGAACCCTCATACACTGCTGGTGGGATTGGAAACTGGTACAGACATTATGGAAAACAGTATGGAGATTTCTTAAAAAATTAAAAATGGAAATACCATATGACCCAGCTATTCCACTACTAGATATTTATCCAAAGAACTTGAAGTCAACAATTCAAAGAGACTTGTGCGCCCCTACGTTCACTGTAGTGTGTTCACAATAGCCAAGACACGGAAGCAACCCAAGTGCCCATAGACTGATGAATGGATAAAGAAGATGTGGGATATACATATATAATGGAATACTACTCAGCCATAGAAAACACAAAATCATCCCATTTGCATCATTGTGTATGGAACTTGAGGGTATTATGTTAAGTGAGATAAGCCAGACAGGCAAAGACAAACAGTGTATGAGTTCACTCATATGTGGAAGATAAACACATGGACAAAGAGAACAGATTAGTGGTTAACAGAGGAGAAGAGGGGTGGGGGGTTGGCATAAGGGGTAAAGAGGCATATATATATGGTGACTGACAAATAATAATATACAACTGTAACTTCATAATATTATAAGCTATTATGAAATCGATGATAATAATAAAAAAAGAAGGCTGCCCTGCTGGAACAACTCCCCTTCCCCTGGGGGCTGTCTTAACCATGCAGGCTATGATCTGTGGCAGAGCTGGCATAGTAGTTTTCTGCCACACAGTCTTTCATACGTATAGATCTCCCTGCTTCTTACATTAACCTCTGTCTTATAGGAGCTCAAAATTAGGCCGTCAGACTGGGCTTTGTGTGTATCTGGCAGGGAGGCAGGTGAAGATAGAGCCCATGCCATTCCCTGCATCGATCTCCTCTGACTCCTCTCAGGTACCCTCTAGAAAGCCCCTGTGAATATTACTCATGCCGATAAACATTGGCAAAGTGGAGAGGATCACCCAGCTCCATTTACCAAAAGCGTCTGGATGCTGGTTCCAGTCCAGAGAAGAGCATCCCCAGGATGAAAACCAATGAAGTCATACCTATCATTTATACCTTCACATGAATGAGTTTCTAAGATATTTTTCTAGGAGCACACATGGATAGGAGAGGAGCTGGAAAACATGGGTTACCTGAGACAGAAAGGATTGGGGTGGAGGGGCAAAATGTTGAGAGTATTAAAACCAGTTTTGATGACTTCACAGTTGTATTCTAAGATGGCCCTGTGCACTCTCACTATTAGAAGAATTTAAGACAAGCCAGGAATGAGGTGGGTAACCGTAGCTAAAGTAGACCAAATACTGAAAAGAAAATTAAATTCAAATATTTTCACGTGTCAGCCACTGTTCGTGTTCTGATTCAGTGGTTGGCATTTCTAACATAGGATCTGAATCAAGAGCTTCTAACAGGAGAAAATTAAACACAGCTTTATAACATGTGTACATGGGAGAGGCTCAGGCAACCTGAGCAACTCGCCAAAATGGCTGAAGCCACCACCTTAAATATCATAGTCTGCTAAAGGCGAAGGAGGATGTTGGGGGTGGGGGAAGTCGATCATGGGAGATTACCACACAAGTACAGTAAACAAGAGTCAGGTTATTATGCAGACTTGAGTCCTTGCCTTCCACATTGATAAGAGTTTCTACAGATAAGGTACAGAGAGGGAGACACCTTTACAGATGGAGATTTCCTTTACAATGTAAATGTCGCTTAACAAAGGATAAGTAAATTCTGCTTTTCAGAGCTTCTTTCCTGTCTGCAGTTTTTAAAAGTAACCAGCCCAAGATAATCCTCAGGCCAAAGAGACATATCTTGGGGTGGCCAATTCCAGTCCCCCACACCTCCTTTGAAAAATTGAGATGGAAATCCCTAGTCAGAGACTGATTACCACTCATTTGCTGATTATGAGCAGTATCCTCTCAAAGAAAAGTAATGCATTTCCATGTTTCATGCTACAGGTCTTGTCTGAAGGTATGTTTCAGAGAGGGGTGCAAAGGATTCCTATAATTTTGACTCTGACGAGAATGCTGTGGTCATTCTCTGAAGTCTCTTTCTCTGAGTTCCACTTTGCTTCTGCTCTAGCCTTGGCCTTTGTAGGGGATGGTGAGGAGGACGGACGTGGGGACCAGGAAGGACTTCTTCAAGCCTGGCAAGTGCCTCAGTCAGAGTTGCTGGGCCTAACTCTGGACCATTTCCTCTGAAATGAATCCAGGGAAGTAGTCCGGACAGTCGGAGACATGAGTACAGTCAGGGTAAGTGTTCCTACCTTTGTCATTACCAAGGTACTTTTAGAAATTTGTTTCCTACTCTCAGAGATTTGACACTTTAACAATTTTATTTACCAAATAATATTTATCAAGTAATAATTGCTTTGTTTTTCTTTATTAAGATAAACTGGGGATAACTGCCAATCAGAGTTTTTGATTGACATATGATAACCGTGTTATTGATTTAATCTAATGCCATAAAAATTAAACAAATGAAAATGAAAGAAAACCTGGTATGTACATTTATGTTTATTTTAGTTATATGTATGTTTTCCATTAGGCTTTCAAAATATTAAATATAATTTACAGATGCCTGTTATTGCCTTTCCTCAATCTTTAAAGAATGCCAAAACTTAGAAGTGCAACGTGGAAAAGCTGCCTGGGGACCGCCAGGGGTGAGGATATATGGAGGGCCCATCATGCCTTTGGAGATTCTTCTTGAGGGGCTTTTGGACTTCAGCCCACATCTCAGGATGAATGACAGGGAATACACCTACTCCTTGGGTATGTTCTAGTTCAAAAGTTCTGTCCAGAGATCCAAAGGCTGTTTTCAAGCCACCAACAACATTGGTTGTTTATCTGACTCTCCAACTATCCCATTTCACTTAAGTTTCCAGCCTTGACACCACAGAGAGGCTATTGGATTAAAGCGGTTCTACCCAACGTTAGTGAGGTGCGTAGACAAATTCAGCCTGCGTGACAACTTCAAGACAAGTCCTTATTCATCTATCTCTTGAAATATACCATTTAGTGAAATGTAGGGGCCTAAGGAAATATGTGTTGGAACATGGGTGGCACTTGAGCCACTTCCATAGGCACCTGGTGTAAGACCTCATCTTCACTCGCCAAGTAGAAGAGTGAAAATAAAATGAATGAGCTCAGCCGTTTGTGTTCATGAAGGAGATGTCTGTTAAGATATGTGTCTTACAAGCAGCTTTGATGCATTTATCTGCTAGTAAGTACTTACAGAATCTTATGTCGTCTTTAAAGTGGTGATGGAAGCGGAGTTTACAAATTGGGGAAGTCACTTAGATTACAATATTTGTAAGAGGAAAGTAGAACCCTGGATCCATTAAATTACTGACCCTTTGTAGTTAATTAATGCACATAAGAGACTTCCCATACGAATGGTTCCTTTAAAATGTATATGTAATGGGCAAATACACATAGAAGACTTTTTTTAAGTGATTGTGGCTCAACTGCCTTTTTAAACCAAACATACATTTGATTGTTTTTAAATATTGATGCCTTTGCTGTTGTTACAAAACACTGAGTAGGAGTTCACACAATGAGGGCGACATGTGAACGTGTCAAGCTAATGTCAAAACAACAGCCTTGAGCAGCATTGCAGTCTGACAGGTTTCCGAATGGAGTGACTGCTGACTGGACTACTCCGAGGCTGAATTAGGTCTCTCCTTGTAAGGACTTTGCTATTTTCTTGGGTGTCTGCAGCCTGGAGTTGTGTCAGACTTCACTGATTACATCCCTGTATCGAGAGGGAGGGCATGAACTTTGCCAAAGGGAGGGATGAATATGTATGGTGTTTTTCTTTGGATCAGGCTGACTGCGACCTCTGCTGAGAGCGATTGTGTGACAGTATGCTTGACTTTCTTAGCATGAGGCCTGCCAATAAAGCATCTAGTATAAGGATAATCAACCGACCAGTGCTGAACTTTTTAGTGCCTGGAAAGCACTTCTTTTACTGTAGGGCCGCTGAAAATGCTCTTTCCTTTGCCTGGAATAGTTTTGGCTCTCCCAAAACCAGTGTAAAACTGGTCTTGTCTGACATCTACCCACAATGTAAATCTTGGCTTAAATGTCATTTCCCTAAGACACCTTCACTAGAAATATATCACACAAGGGAAAGAAATCTGAAGTTCAGAATTTTAAGTTAAGATTCATTTCCCTAGACACCCTGATGAACTTAGGAAGACCCCCTTGATACATGCCCCATACAGCACCCTTCATTTCCCCATTGCATTAGTCAGAGTTCTCCAGAGAAATGGGACCAACAGGATGTATGTGTGTGTGTGTGTATGTGTGTGTGTGTGCGTAGTGAGAGAGAGAAACAGAGATTTAAGGGAATTGGCTCACAGGATTACGGAGGCTTGGAGAGTCCAAAATCTGATGAGGTGGGCTGGCAGGCTGGAGACCCAGGGAAGAACCAGTGTTGCAGGTCAAGTTCAAAGGCCATATGCTGGCAGAATTCCTCCTTGTTTGGAGGAGGTCAATCTTTGTTCTATTAAGGCCTCCATCTGATTGGATGAGGCCCATGTAATTTACGGAAGGTAATCTGATTTGCTGAAAGTCCGCCAATGTAAATGTTAATCTCATCTAAAGCATACCTGCACAGAAACATCTTAAATAATATTTGATCAAATATCTGTATACTGTGGTCCAGCCAAGATGACACATAAAATTAACTGTCACACTCGTGTAACACTATCATGTGTGTTAATGTTTACATATGTGAATGTTTACAGTCCTCACTAAGCAGGAGGACATGGACCATGTTTGTTATGTTTTTGATATGTTCCCAGAACTCAGCACATGGCCAAACACAAAGTAGATACTCACTGAATAGTAAATTAAGTCATTATTGATTCAACACATACTTATTAATTACCTATCACGTGCTGAGTACTGCTGTAGTTGCCAAGGATAAGCAGAGAACAAGACAGACAAAATCTCTGCCCTCTTGGAGCTTCCATTCACGTAGGAAAACCTAAAATTTGTGATCTGATCTGATTTTTGTTTTAAAAATATCACTTTGGCTGCTATGGTAAATGGACTGTGAGGGTGAGAGAGGAGAGAAGGGTGGGAGTGGAGACCCGTTAGGAAGCCATTGCCTCCATTTAGGTGAGATATGATGGTGGCTTGGACTAGGTTGGTAGAAGAGGAGGCAGTGAGGAGAGTTTAGATTTGGAACATATACTGAAGGTGGAGAAACTGGAACTTGCTGATTGATGTGGATGTGGAGTATGCGTGAGAGAAAAATCAGCTACAAGGCTTACGTTTTGGGTCCAAGCAACTGTGAGAATGGTGCTCCCATTTGCTGGGTGGGAAACTTGTGGGAGGAGCAGGTTTGAGTAGGATATCAAGACTTCTGTTTTAGTTGTGTTGAGTTTGAAATGTGTGCTTGATATCTGAATTAAGGGGATGAAAGGGCAGTTGAATATAGAAGGCAAGATCTCAAGGGAGAGGCCTGTCCTGGAGGGTAGACTGCCTTTGGAGCAATGGGATGGAAGGCTATCATGCAGGAAGCATGCGGGGATGCGAAGAGAAGTGTGCTAAGGGAGCAAATATGCCCTTGGGCACATCATCGTCTAGGGTTTGAATAGAGGAAGAAGATCTTAAAAGGAAACCTAAAGGGAGTGGCTGGAAGTAGGAGGAACAGCAGGAGAGTTTGGTGGCTAGGAGCCCAGGGAAGAAAGCATTCCAAGAAATAGGGAGAGACCATGTCTATTTGCAGCTGAATGAATGAATTCAGCCTCAGAGTCTATGAAGCACTTGAATAACCCAGAGTTATAAGATATGATATTGTGTCCTTGTGCCATTGGGGAAATAAGTCAATCTCACTTGACTGTGTGGAATGTACCTTGAGAGTTGTGGTTGAGAAGCTGCTGCGGAAAGAGGAATAAAAGGAAGAGAAGATTTTTCCTCCTTCTGGGATTAGCTGCGTGTGCTCAATGAGAAAAGAGAACAAATTTGTTCGTTTTAGCATTTATTGAGAACCTGTTATGTAGCAGGCACTATTTAACCCTCAAAATTATAATTCTCTGAATTAAGTCAGAAAATCAAGCTCTCAGGGCAGTTTTCCTTGTTTATCTCTCTGGTTCCTATTCCATCATAAGAAATCTGTGCAACTTAAGGACCTTGAACTGAAAAGAAAAAAGAGAGGATGCTCCTAGAAATATATCACACAAAGACAAGAAATCTGAAGTTCAGAATTTTAAATTAAGATTAGTGAAAAACCAAGAACAGAATCATATCAAGTAGAATTTGGAAATGATAGAGGATAGAACATGGTTAGGAGAGAACATTTATTGAGCACTAACTATGTGCCAGGCACTTTCTAAATACTTAGCACATATTAATTCAATATTTACTATTACCTGACATAGGTACTATAACTGTCATGACAAATGAGGAAACTGTAGCATTGACAGATTAAGAAACTTGTTCCAAAACAGATAGCTTGTAAGTGATTGAGCCAGGATTTCGATCTAGCTGTCTGGCTCCAGAGTCCACATGCATAACAATTATGCTCCATTGTCTCCGGTAACCCCCTGGGACAAACTCCAAAAGCAGCATGAAATGGTATTGACTTGGGGGTCCCCTTGAAGGTCATGAGAATGGGGACAGCAGCAATGGAGGTGGAAGCAAGATCTCTGAGATCTGACGACAGAGAAGACTGGAAAATCTTTTCACTGATAGAGATCTCTGAAGGGGTGAGTGGGGTACGTGTGTGTGTGTGTGTGTGTGTGTGTGTGGTGAGGGGAAAGCAGTAAAGTCCATTCACACCTGTCAGGGTGTTTTAGCAATGTTACTAGCTGCTCTGCCTAGTGCTTCAGTGCTTTGAGGAATAGGATAGAGACTTCTCTAAAAGAGCAGGGTGATGACAGCTGAATTTCCATGTTACTTACATACGGGTTTCTCTGAGACAGGGATAATACTGACAGCTTGCTCCATCTTGCTTTCTCCCAAAAATCTCTAAGCATGGTCCACAAAAAAGAATCTGTGCAATTATATTTTAATATAATCATCCAACCTGCAGGTTGTTAAGATTGATAAGAAAGGTGGTGGGAGGAATAACGGTGAGTTCCGTATAACGGAGAAACAAGAGACACCCACTTGTTAAGAGATTGGCATCTCCCCCCCTGCGATTGTCCACCATTATTCTCTCTCACTGGGACCGGGCAGAGAGGGTAGGGTCCACCTCCCTGTGCTCTCAGAAGCAAGGCCTACTTCCTCAGGCCTGATGCCAGGAGGTCTGCCTGCCTTCTCTTCTCTGCTCAGTCCGCTGTGGAGCAAGGAGATCAGACCTCTGAAGACTTGTTGCAGCCAAACAAGGCTCTATTGTTAGATTAAGGAAGATCAAAATCATGGCTGTCTCATATCAATGTAAGAAAGAAAAAACAGCCACTCAGCTGTTTATTTTTTTAAACAGGGAAAAGAGCTAGATTGCTAACTAAATAAGTGTTACCAGAATCCAAATAGGTGATAATTATAAAAGAAAGTCTAAACAGGCTTTTATTTTGCATTGAAGGATGAAAAAGTCATTGGTGTTTCACAAACATGGCCGGCCTAAGCCTTTGTCTTCCAGTGTGCAGAAGACTCTTTTGGAATTCTAAAAAGCCTGACCCCAAAATAGCATTCACTATTCAGTTAGAGTTGGACTGGCCTAGCCATTTAATTCTCCCCATGGGTCTTATGTTCATAGACGGTTCTCACTTGCACCTCTGACACTAGTCATAACAGAAAGCAATAATTGCATTACCCAAAAGCACCTGCTTTGATCTGATGAGCAAGTTGCTGGCTGGTGGATGCCTTCCTCTGGTGTCCCAACCCCAAATCTTGCCGCAAATATCTCACTTAGACTAGGTACCTTCAGTAAAATTCAACTGACCTTTATTAGGATCTTGCTAGATAGATGCACAACACTGTCTTAGTCCTTGAACAGGATAGAGAGGGAGTCAGTTGTGTTTCCTGCTCTCCCATGCTTACTATGTAGGAGAGGAGACAAATGTACAAGTATTTTTTGTATAAGGCAGAATGAACATAGGTACACACTGAGTGCAATGAAAATTATGTGTAGTGATTACACAGGAGAGCACTAGGAATATATTTCATATACTTATTAAAATTAAAATTTATTAAAATATTAAAATTTAATATTTATTAAAATTTATTTATTAGAATAATTCATATATTTATTAAAATTCCACAATGACTGACCTATACCATGGGAGCAAAGATGAGGCTTGAGATGTATTTGACCCAGAATGACTGGCACTGGATCCATATCTTATCTGAAATCTGGACCACAATTGTTTCTCTAACCTAATATTAACTGACACTTTTGAGTGCTTACTATGTGTCAGGCTCTTTCCTCAGTGGCTTACATAGAATATTCTGCTGAGTCCTCATACTTCATGAGATAGAAACTGTTATTAGCTCCATTTGCAATTAAATAACGTGCTTCGAGAGATTATTATGTCCGTTTTCCAATGCTACGTATTAGTAATGATGAAGCTGGAGTTAGAAACCGGGTCTGACTTACTCTAAAAGAACCCCAGGTTCCTAAGTTCCATGTCTGTATATTTGGAATGGATGCACAAGCTACACTGCTCCCTAGTGTGTAACACTTCTGTCCCAGTGAGGCTGGTCTGAGTTGTGATCCCAAATTACTTTTCCTTAGGTTTCCTCATACCACAGAAGAAATAATGAAATTGCCTTGAGCCAATATTTTTAAATTTTTTGCAGTATGTATTAGGCCTAGAGGTGGTTTCATGCTCAAAATGGCAGTGTCAGAAGCATGAGCTGGATATGGGATACTGGTTTTGCCATTGGTTTTTACAGCTCATCCTTGTAGAACATTGGAATTCTGGAAGAAGAAGGACCTATGACAAGCAATATGGTAGCTGACTAGTTACTAAAGGAAAGTCCCACAGCCTCCTTTAATTACTAAAATACAGATCTTCCAATATGTTTAAAACAAAAGTCATTTTAAAAATGTAATTCTGGGAGTCAGCCCCATAGCTGAAAGGTTAAGGTTCTGCGTGCTCCGCTTTGGTGGCCTGGGTTCATGGGTTTTGATACCAGGTGCAAACCTAGTGCACTCATCAGCCATGCTGTGGAGGTGTCCCACATAAGAAATACAAGAAGATTTGCACAGATGTTAGCTCAGGGCTAATCTTCCTTAAGCAAAAAATGAGGATGATTAGCAACTGATGTTAGCTCAGGGCGAATCTTCCTCACCAAAAAAAAAAAAAAAAAGTAATTCTGAACATGAAGACATGGAAGGATGTCCATCGGAAAAATATTGTTGTATGAAGTGTGGACAGACTGAACACTATCATTTATAAAGCAATAATTTAGTTGTGTCCAGTGCTATATGAGGTTATGGTGAGAGGCTTCTCACTGGCTCAAGCAGAAATTACGAGGCGAGGTAGTTACTCAACCTTTTCAACATAAAGATAGTCTCTGGTCTGCCTGAATGTCAGTAGGCGAGGAAATGGGTTTTAACTTTGCCATGAAGTTTCATGTGTCAGTTTCTCTGTTTCTTCCTCTATCCAGTGGATGTGAGGGCCCAACTGTGACACTGGAAATCATGGTTTATTCAGCTTGGGTCTTTCACTGCTCCATGTGTGTCTGCCACTGAGAGGAGGAGCATCTTGTGGCCGAAGCTCAGCTGTGAAATGGGAGTAATCGTCCTACTCACCCACAGCGTTGCTGGGAGTTTTCAGTGAGACAGTGGATATGAAAGCTCTGTAATGAGCTAAAAATGCACTTAGCATTAGGCTGGGCACATTGCCTACACTAATTCATATTTATGTAGTGTCTTCACAGATTTATGTTGTTTTATTCTCACAATCACCCCTCAAATAGGAAAAGAGACAGTATCAAACCTATTTTACAGGTAAGGAAACTGAGGCACAGAGTGATTATTGACATTGATAATTACAGAGCCAATTAGCAGAATAGGAACTGGACCACCGCTCTCCTGGCCTGCTGCCAGGCACTTCCTCCTCCAAATGTGACATATTATTATTTTGCTTTGAATCACAGAATAATGGAGAACAAGGACATTGAGAGTCTTTTAAAGTAGTTTTTCAAATGGCCCGAAAGTCCAAAAAAGTAGGGTTTTTTTCCATCTAAAACAGATTTTTGGAGACTCATATTTATTTGGGGAAACAGGGCCATTCAGAAGGTAATTCCTTTGGTATTTGATTTTATTTTTTGGTGGGCAGTTGCATTTTTTTTTGCTCTGCAGTAGGAAAATATTACTTTTGTAAGTGAGGGTTGCAAATGTGAAAACAGGCTCTCAAATGAAAATCGTACGGGGCACTTAGCATTCTGAAAAATATTTGAGTCATTATGTTGCAGTTCTAAAATTGAATCAATGCTATATTTAATAAGGCACAACAGGCCATGAATTATTGCACATTAATTCATACCCAGTGTGTTGCTAGGCACATGGCTAAAAGCTGAGTGCAGTCAATGCAACTAAACATGAATACACCATAATTCACCCACCAGAGGGTCCCACTGTAATTATAAAATGCTATTATAAAGGGTTATTTAAAAATATTTAGATATGTTAAGTTTTATGCCTACATAATTCATGATATATGGTGTTCTCATAAATTTAGCAGCTCTCTCCTTTTCTCAATACAATGATTCCAAGATTTACCTGTTAAAGTCCAGATCTCCATTTTTCTCATCAGTAGCCTCCCTAAGGCTGGAATTGTTATTCTGTTGTTTTCAGTTTTCATTTGGGAAGAAACAGAATTTCCTGTTAAGCAAGAAATGTCATGCCAAGCTGTGTGGAGCAACATTTCAAATAAGGGGGAATAGAGAAGGGCTAGAAATTCTACCGCAGTTTCGCTGGAGACAGAATAATGGTCAGGCCGGAGGATGTGGCTGGGCTCTCCCAAGTGGATGCTACTGGGCACTGAGGAGTAGAAAAACAGAAGGAAGCCCTGATGCTGGTTCCAGATATCACAAGGAGGGTGGGTGAGAGTAAGTTAAAGGACTGCTTTGGTCTGCTTTTCTTTTTAACTTCATGAGCTATGGTTTGCATTTAATATTGGCAATGGTTGATGAGGAACTTTCAGAAAGATCCAACTCATTCCCCAAATACTTATACAGTGCTTCCTCAGAGACTATCTGGGCATCATTTCCAGTGACCTAGAAGTATAATGGAAGCTGGTAGAATTCTAGAGCAGAGGGCTCTGGGTCCTTACACTCACTCCTAAACGTGATGCAGAATAAATGCTGTAATATGTGCAATAAAACTTCACTTTTATATAGCATTTAAAAATTATGATATTTATGAAAGAAGAAATGGTGAACTGGTCTTTAGGAGATTTTTATATTCTTATCGATATTTGTATAGCTGACCTTGTTAAAATGAGTGAGAGGAGAGAAATTGACCTGCTACCTCCAGTCAGTAGTCAAATAAGACTTTTCTTTTAATAATTATATAGAAAAAAATCCCAGCCTCTATTTTTCCTGAAAATCAATTTTGTTTTTACCCTACCATATTAAATTGTGATTTTATTGTCTATATTATTAATGTATATTGCAAACTTTACAAGGCAAAGTATTAACATAATAGCTAGACTTAAATACTATTAAAAGCCAAACAAGGAAAGATATTGCTAAGATTAACGGACTGAGTTTAATTTACATTTCTATCACCAAGACTAATTGTAAAAGCTTCCACCTTGATGAGAGTCCTTAGTAAATAAAAATATGCTCAAATTTTTTGAGACTGTTTGAATTGCGTAAGTAGCACAGGAAATTAGATTTGACCAAGACATTCATCTATGGAGACTAAGCACGGAAAATGAACTTCCTTCAACAATAAGCCTATAAATACAAATTAAAGATCTACGTGGTCTTGGTCATGCATTTGCTATTGTGATTTTTAATTGCACAAATTGCATTGAAGCTTTGGCCCCATTAAAACCTGTTAAAACTAGTTAAGGTCCCTCAATAATCTACAAATAAAACCACTGTGCTTGCATTGCTGTTTCTGTTCTCAAGCTCATCTGGTGGCTCTCAGACTTCCGAGGAGCGTCAGCATCTCCTGGAGGGTATGTTCACAGAGTGCTGGGCCCCATCCCGAGGTTCTGATTCAGTAGGTCTGAGGAGGGGCTCAGGAGTTCGCACTTCTAACAGGTTTCTAGGTGATGCTGCTGTCGCAGTTCTGGGACCCCACACACTTTGTGAACCACGAATGAATTTTTTTCTGGAAATGAAGTTACTGTTTTCTTTGATGTTATTAGCACACAAGTTAATATTTGTGGAGCATGGCAGAGATAAATTGAGTTTGGGTCTTATTTACTTGATGACTAATAAGGCAAGTTAATAGGTCTCGATTAAAGGAAGGACGTTCAACATAGGAGCCCTTCCAAGTTTCTGCCCTTTATGGACATGAATAGGCCGAAGGCTTCAATCACAATGCACATGTAGGCAGTTCTTGGTTTATGAATGGCTTATTTTCCACAATTTATTGTTTCTTTTGAATGTTCCACAGATGGCAGAACTAACTAACAAAAGAAAAAAAAAAGCCTATTAAGTCCATATGTAGCTGAACCACAGTACCAGCCCAACTCTTATTTTCTACTACTTCTAAGGAAATGTGTGTCTCGAGTTCAAACCAATAATTAAAATTGTAAAGCAACTTAAAATGTCCAAAGTGCTTTTGTATGTGTTATCTCATTTAATCCTCACAATAATCCTAGAGGAAAGATCTTCATGGGGCCGGCCTGGTACTGTAGTGGTTAGGTTCACATGCTCCGCTTTGGTGGCCCGGGGTTCACAGCTTTGGATCCCAGGTGTGGACCTATAAGCCACTCATCAAGCCATGCTGTGGTGGCATCCCACATACAAAGTGGAAGAAGACTGGCACAGATGTTAGCTCAGGCAGGGACAATCTTCCTCAAGCAAAAAGAGGAAGATTAGCAATGGATGTTAGCTCAGGGCCAATCTTCCTCACCAAAAAAGGGGAAAGATCTTCATTATAATAAGTTAAAGGTATGTTCTGCCTAAGGTCATGCAGTCAGTTTATGATGGAATCAGGATTGAATTTAGACTCTTTAACTCTAGACCCTGTGCCCTTTCCACTTGCCATGCTACTTCTAGGTGCCACCTAGGACCTTGAGACTCTGGGGACAGATGACTGTGCCTAGAAGCCCCAACCAGTGAGCTTGTCTGGTGTTTTACCCTTATTACCTGAGTTTCCTGGCTTAGCACCTACTGATCTTGGACCTAGAGTTCCTACTTGTTCTGTATACCAAATCTATGACTCTTTTCTACTTGTTGGATTTGACCTCTAACTCACCAGGGTAACTTGCATTTTCCCTTTCTATCTGGCAATTCAGGTCCTGTTGTAAAGCAAGAAGTGGATAGGAGAAGACAGATTTCAGGCTATGAGCTTCTTTACCTTTTAGTTTCCGAGGCAGAAAATACCCTGAATAAATCTGCTCTTGAGGTTCAAGCTCAACATAGAGTGATAAGGAAGACTGAATAAAATGTCTCTTCTTGAAAAGCAGATTACCTCATTCTTAATATCAACAGAGGCTTCTCCAGTTTTGATTCAGAAAGTTGACCATCATGCTGGTGGACTAGCTAGATTTCTGGTGTGACTGATGAATCTAGTGAAAAGCCAGATCATCATGATTATGACAAAGAGAAAAGCCAGATCATCAGGAATATGCGAGCTCCCTACTCTTAATCCAGAGCACTAATGCGTAAACATGTGGTTTTCAGGTCCTTTGAAAGAGTAATTATTGGTCAATCAAATATGGAGCGATATCAGGTTCTGGGTGCCAACTGAGGATGCCCTTCTGACAAGGCACATTCCTGGCATTAGGAAGACTCCAGGTTCATAGTCCTCAAGGCTATGTTTTTTCCAGATACCTTTTAGGTTGTGTAAAGGTGACTTAATCTTCAGTTGTGCAAAGTGCCAATTTTCCAAATGCAGTGGTAGAAGACAAGTGAGGCGCCAGCGGCCTCAGGTAGCACAATATAGGTGCATACTATTAAGATGAAGAAGAATATGTGGCATTTCTTTTTGACTAAAGAAATGCTAGTGATGAAGGCAGAGCAGTGCTGCCAGAAACAAGGGGGCCGAGGTTGCCTTCAGACCCATGGAGAGTTAATATTAGCCCTCTTCAGACATGAAAAATAATAATTAAACACTGCTTGTCAATTAATGCCAACTTAAAGAGAGGCCTTACACTTAGATTAAGTGAGAAGCACAGGTTGCTTGAGAACAGCAAGAAAGGAGGAGAGAAGAGGGTAGAAAATAATGGAAGAGATAAAGTGAAAAGAGAGAATAATTAAACACACATGTACTTTCTCAGAGTTGGGGCACTCATATTTCTAATTAGAATTTCAATGCAGGAGCCCAATTTAACCTTAGGGAGTCTTTATATTCATGTCACTGTTGTACACAGCAATCAATCCAACTCTGGCATCTTACTTGCAAGTTGAATTTTCATATTCCATTAGTGGAGCCCCAGTCTCTTTGTATCTTTAATGGATATTTTCTGTTTTAGAGCTTTAGTATGTGTTTTGTCTTCTAGAAAATTCTATGCTGAGAGGAACAATAGCCATTTAGATAGTGGAATTCAAAAGAGTCAGTGACATTAACCCATTTCTTTCTTGACAAATGCAGTCATGGTACTTTTGGAATCATTGTCTGTCATGTCCGCTTGAGTGAATTTAGAGGAATAATCAATGTATGTTCAACAAAAGAGGCTGGTGCACCAGGCAGTGGATGCTAAGCAAAAGACTCCAGAATTCTGTCTTCTGTGACTGGGTAGTCAGTGATTAACAAGCTGCCTTATAGTTCAGTTCCTCCCAAATCTCTGAAACGGAATTTTGACTTTGTCCTTCCCTTTTATTGTCCTCAGCACATTCACGTTTAATGAGCAATTTCTAATTCTGGAACATGTTATAGAACCACAGCCCACATAGCTTAAAGGTCAGTAGTTCTAGTCTTCCATCTTACCAAATGGGAAACTGAAACTAGAGAGGTTAAATATTTTGCCCCAAATCAGACGGCTCAGTAGAAAATGATTTTTAACTCATACCATGTAATGTAGAACTCAGCACATCTTTAACTCCTTTCAAGCAGGAATTTATGACTTTCACGCTCTTACTTTGCGGACAAGCCCGCCTATAATACTCCTGTGTTGGGCCAGCTCTAAGCATTTTCCAGGCCTGTAGTTTTTCTCTGACAATATCAGTAAGAAGGCATTTTGTTCTGACCCTTAGCTCTTCAAAGCCTGCTTTTCATCTGAGCTCTCAGAAACTAAATGTTTCTTGGCCTGTCCATTTCATACTATGCATGGTTTTGTCAGGCTACTAGTCAGGAACCAATATAGATCTTTGGTGAGCCTGCTAACTCTGAACAATGATGATCCATAGGGAGGTGTGTCCTATGTACCTGGGTACCAGCCATACATCTAGAACAAAGACTGTGAATCAGGGTAACAGATTAGAACTGATGGGAGATTGGCATTGATCCCAAGACATCTTCAATTTCTGAGTCTAAAGAGACTGAAGGAAACATTGGTCATTGCCTAGAATTGTGGGCCTGGCAGAGGCACACACAGAGCTAGTGTCAGACCATACTCTGTATTGGGACTTGTGAGGCTAAGACAAACTGGAAATCAACTGCTGGCCAATGTTGAAATGTGAAATTTCCAATGCTAACAATAATTCCTAAAGCTCTTTTTGTTCAGTTTGACAGGCTGAAGGCATTATGATATCTAATAAGAACATTTGTTAAAAAGAATCTTACACATTATCTGGATTCAAATATTTTGCTTACTCAAGTAGGAGAATTGAAATCTACTGATCCTCTTCACACATTGCCAAGTAGAGAGGTACAGGATCCCAAGGGAATAGCAGATAAATGTTTTGATGGGGTAGAGAGAAGAAAGCTCTGGGTGGTGTTCAGATCCCTGGCTGCTGGATAGAGATAGTTGAGGAAGTCTCTGAACCTCAAGTATGCTGAGACAGGATCTGAGGGTGATCCTAAAAGCACAATGACAGAGGGAAAAATTGGCCAAAGATAAACTGTCCTTCATTGGTTTTAGGGGGAAGGTGGGGATGGGAGCTGATGAGCAGTTCAGTTTAGCAATTTGCTCTTTGGGAAATGCCTTTATCTAATCCTCAGCCTTATGTTCACCACATTCCTGTTGTTTGTCTGCATCCCCCACCATTCTCTAGGGAAGCTCCAAAGTGAATTGTTTATACTTAGGTAAGAACCAAATCAGGGAAGCCACAGGTACGCCAACAAGATGCCTCAGCCTATTTTCTTACTCGCTTTTTCTCTGCCGTCTCTTGCTAAATTAGGCTGCCTAAAGCTTAACTATTTACATTGACTCGAAATGTGTTGCTTACCTGACTTGCAATTTCAACATTGCCTTGAATGTTAATTTTCTCTGTGGATCTACTGCTCTAATGTAATCTCTGGACCTGGTATAACATCTGCTCTCCAAAGGCGGATTAGGAGGCAGGGCAAAACACTCAGGCAGCACTTTCCAGAAGATTTCTGCATTTAGATAGAAATATCTATATATGATCTGGTATACACACACACATACACACTGATACATATCAGATTATTTAATTGCAATATAGAAGTTGGCATTTGAACCCTTGAGGACAGGGTCTGCGTTTATTTCATCTTTTATCTCAAGCACTAGCTTGCTGCCTGGCACACTGGAGAAGCCCAATAAATGTTTATCTGAACGGTTTACTCCTAAAGAAGTACCTATTACGTTCCAGGTAGTGGGGAGAAAGCAAAGGTAAGTCACACATAATCAGTGTGTTCAAAGAGTTTACAAATTCCAGTGAGTGAAATGCAAATTATAATAAAGGTTTGAAGAAAATGCTGCAGGAGAGTGAAAATGGTAAATATGAAATCAGACAAAGGACAGGCGAAGGCTTCATGGAGAAGACATCTGAGCTGAGCCCTGAAGGATGAATAGGAGTTGGAGAGGAGATGGAGCAGGAAAGAGGAGAAAGGAGCAAGTTGAGTCTAGCCAGGACTTAGGAAAGTGCTAGAGGGAGAAGGGGTGTGTGCATGTGTGCTTGTGTGTGTGGGTGCCCACGTGTGTGTGTGTGTGTATGTGTGATAAATTCTTAAGGATATACGGAGAAAATCTTAGATGATTTGATTTCAGTAAGTAATGAGAATGGCTGAGTCACAGTTGTGCTTTGGCATAGTACCTGCCAACAGTACACCAAATAAATTAGAGAGAGAAATCAGTCCTGAAATTACTGCAGTAATTTAGGCTGGAGGTAATAAAGCCTTGAAAAATGGTATGCAGCTGGAAATGTAAAGGAGGAAATGGATTCAAGAGATAAGGTAGGGATACAATTAAAAATTACTTGTAGGCCAATTGAAAGAGGGTGATGAGGAAGAGCTCTCAAAAATGACTGACATTTTACACCAAAACAATATGAGATCCTAATGACATTGGCTGAAATAAGGAAAAAAGGAAAGGAAAGTTTCAAGGGGTGAAAAAATTGAACACCTATCCAATTCTGGAAAGATGGAGCTTGAATCCACAGGTACTGCCCTCCTTGTCCAACTTCACTCTAAGTCCCAATCACCTCTGCCATACTGAGGAGTTGCTTGGCTGCATGCAGGATACAGAAGGTGTGAGCAAGGCCTCTATCAGGGTTAGAGGGGGTAAGCACAAAACCTTGTGCTCTCTGGGCCTGAGGAGAGTCTGAGCCTGCAGGCTGCAGCAGACACTCGGGTGTGAGGATCAGAATGCAGTGCATCCTGGAGAGGGCTCAGCTTGTGGACATCCTTGGGTCACCTCATCCACCTCCCGAGGAAGAGCAGCATCCCCAAAGAAGTGGCCTTACTTGATCCAAGCAGCTGGGAGAAGCTGAGCAGATGAATGTAGGCACCCTGCTCTGGAGGCTGGAGGATCCCTATCCTTGACTGCAGGAAAGAGGTGGGAAATGAGGGTCTTCCTTCCAATGCCTGGGTAGCAAACTGACAAAGTGACTGCTGCTGGAGATAGTCTGTGGAGGCAGAATGCTTCTCTCTAGGGTACCCCAAACTCTAGATGTGAGGTCTGAGAAGGAGTCAGAAGTTAGCAAAGACAGCCAGGGGATCTAGCAACGATAGGAGAAGAATAGCATCTAGCATATGTAGTTCCTAAAAGAAAGAGAACTGCTAGTGGAGACTAAGAACAACTTGAACAAAAATTAATGAGAGAACTTGAGGCTGAATTGCAGTATAAAATCTCTCAAATTCCTGGAACTAAAGAACTCTTAATTTGTGAATTAAAAAAACCAGTGCACAAATTGAAGGAGAAGATAGTCACTATGGAATTCTGAATTAGAGGCCTGATTCAGGGGGAAAATAAGCGGGGAAAAAACCCCACCTCAGAACAGAAATAGGAAGAGAGAAAACAGGAGGGAAAAGATAAGTGATTTTGGAGGACAGATACAGGGCACTCAAGATAGAAATAACAGGAGAACTAGGAATCAATGGAGAAGAGGCAAGAACTAGACAAATAATAGAGGACAATTTCCCTGCATTGAAAGAAGATTTGAGCCAGACATTCAAAGGGCTCACTGAGTTCCAGCATGATTGTCAAAGAAAAGCAACCTAGGCCTAGCCCGAGAATCTCTCTGAGCTCGAAGGATAAAAGGAAAATTGTATAGACTCCCAGAAAGAAGGAACAAACTGTTTTTTAGAAAGAATAAGAATCAAACTGGCAATCAGCCCTCTCATCTACAACACTGGAAAATAGAAGACAAGAGAATGAAATCTAAAGACTACCAAGAGAAAAAGAAGGCAATTCAAGAGTCCCACATCCAGCCAAGATACTGCTCACTTGTTTTGGCAAAAGAAAAATATCTGAAGATGCACAAGAATTCAGAGAATGTATTATCTACACATCATATCTGGGGAGAATATTCAAGAAAACCTCTAACAAGCAATAATTAATTGAATGAGAAAGGATGATGAACGTATGTGCGTAAGCATGTGTGTGTGTGCATGTGTATGTATGTATGGATAACGATAGCATGGTGGGGACATTTAATATAAGTGCTAAATAAAGATCTTGAAATGGAAGCAATAGGACTAATAATGCAAACTTTAGGATTTGGGCATGGCATGGTGGGGTGGGGAAAGAGGGAAGTAAAAGCGTTCAAATGAATAGTGACTTGATCTAATCAGCATGGATCCAGCTTTGTTTATAATTTTGATATTTTGTTCGTCATTTAATTTTGATTTTTAAGACACATTGCATTAAAATATCATTTATTTCCATCACTGAGTTTTTAGTGCTCCCTTACACTTTGTTCCCAAAGCAAGTGTCTCATTTGCCTTACCCTAGGCCTGCCAGCAAAAATAAGGAAACAGAAGAAGAGAAAACAGCAGAGTCACAAAGCCAAGTAAAAAGAAAGAAGAAAGGTTTAAGAAGGACATCAACAAAGGTAGCTTAGGATAAGGTCTGAGCAGAGTCACTGGGTCTCGTGCTAGGTGAGCTGTGGGACCAGTTGCAGTAATCTAGTTGAGAGAAAGTCTAAATGGGAGGTTAGGAAGCAGAGGCCCCAGATAGAGACAGAAATTAAGCAAGGCATTGCTCTTGTAAAGGATAAAGTGAATTGTTAACAATTCCAATAAGCTTTTGTCCTTGAGGACTACATCATGAAAATTTTGGGAGGAGAAATCACTTGGAGTTACAGCATTACCAGAAGCAAATAGCTCCCGCTCATCTTTGGCTATTGAGGCAGCTCTGAGATGAAAATGGTCTTTAAAGAGAACTTTCTAGGAAGTCCACATCTCCTCAGATGTCTCATAGCCAGGAAAACAACACAAGCTTTCAAAACTCATTGTTATCTCACTCTCACACAGGTAGCCGTGACAGTGGAAAATGGTGTGTCCTCCTTTCTCGTACATCCTTCATTACACATACGCACTTCTGAAGGAATGAAAATAGAGAACTTAGACTCTTTTTTTTTAAAGGCCCTCTTCAGACCAGACTCCATTTAGGACCTGCTCTTCCTGTACACACTTCGAGAAGGGTTGCCAAGGAAACCCGAAACAAAGACGACTTCATGCGCTCAGAGCAGGCAAATGCATCAGCGCCTCAAATCTTTATACATTACTGGGGATTGACAACCTCCTTCCTTTCTCTAACTGGAGTTTTAAAGAACAGCCTTAAAGCACTTCACATTTTTTTTTAAATCTGAGATACAGTGATAGGGAGTTTTTCCTCTTATCTTCTGGCTACTTTTCAAGTGTTTTTGCCATTATTTCACAGTTTATGTGTTCAAAAGTAAACATTATAATAACAGCAACTCTTCATTTGAAAAAATGAGAGGCTGAAATAAAGAAAATGTAGTTTTCATTTCCACATTGACTTCTGGAGTACCACCTTTAAGAAATATTGCTACGGCGTGCTTCTTAATTTTAGAACTCCTAAGGCTAATGTTGCTCTCCGTGAAACAGATCTTCTGTTGCTAATTGTCAGAGTATATAACCCAATAACCTGCTAACACCTTGAAATCTTTTGTATACAAATTGGCTGGTGGTAGGAGTTAATTGTCATAACCGAATAAGGGTCATTTTCAACACTGCAAATTGATATATTTGAGTTAATCCATTAAATTCTCTTTTGCATCATGCTTTTAGAACAGGAAGAATGTACTGTGTTAAGCAAGATTCTTTGGGGAGAAATAAAATTCTGATACTTGGTAGGCATGTGGGCAATACCTGGCTAGATAAAAACAAACAGGTTTTTCATTTAAAAAAAAAAGGGATAAAGTTTATAAGCAGAGGGTGATTGAGTGGCCACGACCTGGTAAAAATTAAGGAGGAATGAAAGCATATGGAGTAAAAGAGTTCATCTGGGGTTTGGAAAGGATGGTCGCTGAAATAGCATCTGAACGTGTGTGTGTGTGTGTGTGTGTATTTTCCAAAAGACCAAGTTTGACTTTCCCTGTGATCATCTTGTTCTGAAGGGCGCTATTTTCTTGACTGTATCTTGCCCCAAGGTATTATTTTTGAGAAACTGCACAACCTCCTGGGAAGAGACGAATGTGATGTTGTGAGAAGCGGAGGGACTCGATACCAGCCACCTGAGTGGGATGGAGGCAGCCCGAGAGGTAGCACTTCAGGAGGTGTGGCAGCCATCATGTGATAATCATATCCTTGGAGAATCACAGATCCAGAGCAGTACCTCTTGCCTCACAAAGCCCTAGGGTGTGATTATCTTATGATAACCATCTTAAAGATGTCTTTTTTGCTCAATTAACACATACTTCCATGAAAATTAGCTATCAAGATGAGTTACAAAATACAGATATTTAACATGACAGGTTAAAATAGTGCAGACGTCTTCATCCAATTATTGCAATTTGCACTCTGGACAAGGCAAACTACTTGGATGAATGATTCAACTTGCTAACATTTATAGGTTTTGTAATTGTATATGATTACCGGATTTCCTCATATTGGGCAAACTCTGTATTTTCACCAACAGAGCTGTCTTTTTGAAAGGCAGACTCAGGCAGGTTTACGTGAGTGTCTTCGGCTCCCATCAATTTGTTCTGTTTGGACCTGCCCTTTTACAAAACTTCCCCAGGGATCCCAATACGTTTTCTCATCCATTCTGCGGCATGCAATGAGAAGGAGCCAGGCCATTTGCTTTTTGAGTGTTTGCTGGCAGAGAGTAAAACACACTTGTCATGAGTGCACATGGGCTGGGAATATTTCTTGAGAATAAATGGGGCAGCAAAATGAGGAAAAGTTTGTGCATTGTAGAAGAAGTTAGTATTGATCTGAATTCCTCCTGGTTCCTGGCGGAGTGCAGAAATACCTCTATGGACTGTGGGTTCCTTGTCTGAAAGCGAGCGAACTCATTCAGATAACGTCTTTCTTTCCAGCTTCAACATTCTGTGCTACTGAGGTAAAAATATATATGACTCCTGATAAATGAGGATGCTAAATGGTTAGGCATTTCCTAAACTGTGTGTCTACGGCAGTAGTTCTCAACCAGAGCTGGGGATAGTGGACAATGGAGATGTTTTTGATTGTCACGCTGAGGGAGAATGCTACTGGTATCTAGTGAACAGAGGCCAAGGATGCTGCTACATATCCTACAATGCACAGGACAGTTCCCCCAGCAAAGAATTATCTAGCCCCAAGTGTCAAGTGCTTAGATCCAGAAACCTTTGTCTAGGGCAAGTTCTTAACATCTCTAGTCCTTACTTTCCCCATCCGTAAAATGGAGATAATAATACAAACCTAACTGGGTTTCTGTGAAGATCCATTGAAGTAATACACGTAAAGCATCTAGGACTGCCTGGCATGTAATAAAGTCTTACTAAGCGTCAGCAGTAATCATTATTGTGATAATTAACAGTCAGTAATCTTTTAAAAATATATTTGCTATACGCTTGGAAGAAAAATTCTTTCAAGTCAGTTTTTCAATAACTATTTAATCAAATACGCCAACAACTGGAGAGACTTCCCAGACCTCTGAAATAGTCTATCACTGGTTCTGACAATATGGTCCTGGACCTGCAACATCAGCATCACGTGGGAAATGCAAATTCTTGAGCCTCATCTCAGATCTATTGAACCAGAAACTCTGATGGTGGGGCCCAGGAAATTGTGCTTTAATAAACTTCCTAGGTGATTCTGATGCAAGCTAAAGTTTGAGAACCACTGCTCTAATATATACCTCAGGAATAATTTCTCAAAGTGGGAACTGGGTCTCATCCTTTTAATTATTCCAAACACCTGGTCGAGTGCCTTGTCTGTGGTAGGTACTTGGTAACATGATTGAATGGAATGAAAAGCTAATTCATGAGCGGGACCTGATCCTACATTTTCGACAATTGTCCCTGCAGCTTGGCATTGACTGATGTTGACAGACGCAACTGAGTTACACCCACAGGCCCTAATCTTTCTCTCTCTGCCTGTACCAGGTGTAAGGCAGCACGCCTGTGGGCTAAAGAGGCCACTTGTGCTTACAAGTTGAGACCTGCCGGCACAGCTCAAGTGATCCTACACCTTGGTTAGGGCCAAACAGAGGGAGAGGTTTCATTAGAAATAATTAAACTCAAATGAAACAAACCCAGGAGTTCAACACAACTGCAGCTGTGGTTGTCATCAAATCATTCCTCTATTGTTTTTATTGGAGGGATTGTGGAACTCATGGACAAGTGTTTTGGGGATCTTTGTGTATATATTTTGGATTAATGATGTAAATGTCATTTTCTGCATCTCCTTTTCCATATTCAAAATCAAACTACCCTGAAAATACAAATCACATTGTAGAAATATGGAACCAAGGAGAAAACATATTAATTGGAACTTAAAGGCATCCTCTACTGTAGTTGCATAAATCTAGAAGAGGGATTCAGATAATTACTCATGGTGAAACTTGTTAAAACCCTAGCAATATGTGGGTCAACATGTCTAGTGATAGGTTTTTAAATTATAAATGTGGAAAGTAAATATGAGGGAGTCAGCTTATGTATCTGGGACATAGTTTTCAAAAGCATATTTTTAAAAAGTATTTGCTACGTAAAAATATATATTATGTGTAAGTGATAAAGCATAACTATAAACTAGACACCCAAGAGGCCACCATTACACTTAAGCAGTGGAATGTTGCCAATGTTGTTGAGGCTTCCTCTAGGTCACTATTTCATTGCAAACCCCTGGCTCCTATCCATCCTTCACCCAGGTAAGTAGTATCTTAAATTGTACTTGAAAAAATAATTTTTATACACTTGTATTTATCCATAACTTACTTATTTTTAGAGTTCGCTTGTTTTGGAATGTTGTTATAAATGATATCATACTGTATGTATTCTTCGTGATCATCTACTTTTTTCATTCAGTGTTTTTCACGTAGTTGTTAATTCTCAGCTGAATTATAGTCCATTTTATGACGACATTACAGTTTATGCTTTCTCCTGTTCATTTTGGGGTTTATTCATTTATTTTTACTTTTTTGATGGTATGGTACCAGTTGGAAAAACTCCCTTGCATGTGAATATACCCCAACCTCTTCACCTGGAACGAAAAGTAGTTCAACCAGTTCTGTATACCTTGTAGTCCAAGGCCTCTTCTAGCTCTTGCTTTTTTGTGATTTATGACCTTTCTATATGTCTATTTTACTGACTAAATTGTGAGTTCTTTGTGGGCAGAAATACATCTATTTCATTTCTGTTTCTCCAGCACCTAAGATAGTCCTTGACCCATAGTAGATGCATCAGTAGGAGCGGTTGTACGTGACAGAAAACCAACTGAAACTAGATTCGTTTCTTTTTTTAAGGAATATATTGGTTGGTTTACCTGATAATCTCAGGGATGACTCCAAGAAACTTCAGACTCCTATCATCACAGCATCCAGACCCTAAGAAGAGAGAGGCTGTCTTTGTAGCTCCCACAGGAGTTCTTGGATCCACTCTCGTTGGCCTGAATTGGTTCACTTGCTCATCCCTGTACCAATGATTGTGGTTCCAGATTATGAAATGCTTATTGCCTTATGCCCAGGTCACATATTCCACCTCTGGGACCTTATCCGAACTACCTCTACTAAGAGTGTAAATGGAGTGGTTCTCTCAAAGCAAAATTAGGGGGCCCAAAAGAGAAGAAATAGATGTAAAAACAATAAATGTCTACTACAATAGATGCCTGATAAATTCTAGTTGAATAAAAATGGAAGAGTAAACATAGAAAAGTAAATAACAAATTACACAATTAGGAATTAATCAAAAGTGATGGGATACAAGCAAGGATTTAGTCTATTAGATGATCCAAGGGACACATGAAAATAAAAAGTCTCTTTCTGATGGTCAAAAGGAGAAAAGGGAGGGGAAAAAAATGAGAGTTATGGTTATTTCATCATAAATTCTGGGACTATGGGCTAAAGTGCTTCAGAGATGCTACAGGTAATGAGGCAATGAAAACAAGTGGTCTTGAATGGCAGATAGGCATTGTTGGGATCTGGAGAGAGGTTAATAGGAAGCCCAGATACTAGGATCAATTTCAGTATCAGGAAAAATGTTGAATATGTGGACGGAGGGAGACAGAGGGAATGCAGGGGCCATCAATGCCATATTGGAGTTGACATATCCAATTTGATTTCCTTGAAGAAAAGGATTTTCATCAATTTCATGTTCCCTTAATTCTATAGACTCTACTTTGGGGATATGGGAACATTCCTCGTATCAAAAATGTAGAAGATTAAAGTATGGGAAATATTTTCTTGAAAGGTAATATGCAGTGACTGTAAAAAGTTACATTCGCTGCAAGCCATAGGTAGTTATCTCTCTAGATATTGTTATCATCATCATCCTCATTATTATTTGGTAATAAACTTCAGTCAGAACAGAGAAAGTGATCTCTATGTCCTTAAGCATAAACATAAGAGACGCTTCTATAATTTGTTTTTCATAGTTCAGAGTGTGAACTTGAGACCAAGTTAAGTCTTGCATTCAGGGAGGGTATTCATGACTTCTCCACAGTGAAAAAAAGTCATGAAAAGCATAGCAACTTAAGGAAGAATATTTCTCTTTTTCTTAAAGCTGTGGAATTTCAGTTAGGTGGGTTTGTTTCCATGGGAAATACGATGGTGATAAAGAAGTGATGCCTGTCAGGTGTGGGTGACTCCCCACATGATCTTGTCCATTTCTCATGCCATTGGTCTCTGCTGACTTTCTAGGTGTTGGTGCTCCTTGCATAATGGGATTTCCTAAGCTGTCATTCTTGGAGTCATTTCCCTTTCTTTCCCCCTCTTTCCCAGAGGTCTTATTATTCTTGTTTCTCCAATTATTATCTCTATGCAGATAATTTCAGATTTTCATCTCCAGGAACACGGTTTTCAGTGCCAGTAAAATGCCCTCTAGACTCCTTAAACTCAGCATATCCAAAGGCCAGCTGCTCATCGTGACTGCATGAGAGTTTCTTATGCTGACTTGCCTGTTTTATTTAATGACATCAAAGTCTCCTAGACTTGAAACTGTCGTCAGCAACCTTTTAGAAATTCTCCTTGATGTTATTTATTTTTTATCATGAACAGATGAGAGAATCTGTCTTCTCTGTTCCATGCCTACTGCCACTCCCTAGCTCAGTCTTTCACTACTTTTGGTCTGATTTCTGCCATAGCTTTTCCTCACATCTTGTCTTTCCCACCACCAATCCACCCTTTGCACCAAGGCCAGATTAACCCTCCTAAAGTGCATCTCTAATTTGACCTGATCCTCAGGTTAAAAGCAAAAACAAAAACAAAAACAAAACTCCATTGACTCCCTACTTCCTCCATAAGTTAGAACAAACTCCTCTCTGGTATTTGATGCTGTCTACGATAGACTATCTAATTTATCCTTCCAGTCTCATCTTTTACTACTCCCCTGTTTATGCCCTCCAGCCAATTATTCATCATTCTATACACATTTTCCTTTAACCGTGTCTTCTCTCTACACAGACTGATAATAGCTGTTTTGCAGAATTTACCATGTTCCAGACAATAATCTAAGCACTTCATGTAGAATAATTTATTTAATTATTACAACTATCCTAAGAGGTGTGTATTGTTACTAGCTCCATTTTATAATAAGGAGATCGAGGTGAGAGAGTTTAAATGACTTGCCCTAAACCACACAGCTGATTGATAGTAGCAACTGAATTGGAATCCAGACAGAGCCCTGCTCTTAGGCACTATCTTCTTTTACTTCTCTTCTTGTCAAATTCTTAACCACACCTCAGTGCCCATCAAAATCCTCACCATCCATCAGGGCCCATGTAAGTGCTGCCTTCAGCAATGCCTATTTTGGTCTCCACAAATAGTGGTGATTTTCCCCTGCTTTGAACAGCATAGCAATTTGTTTTCTACATTTCTCCCACTATATATATATATATATATATATATATATATATATATATATATGTATATACATAAAACATGAGTGGTAATTTAGTTTCTCTACTATTTCATTCCTCAACTAACTAAATAAGGCCCTGTTCCTGCTCTCAAGGAGGTCGCAGTCCTGTGTCTTGAAGCATCTAGCAAAGAGGTGTCCAATATTTAACTAATGTTTAGTGGAATTAATTAATTAATATTATTGACATCAATAAAAGACTCATTCCCAAGCCCGGAAATCAAGACAAACTAAAATGTTTAAGGCACTTTTTAAAGAATTCTAAACTATTTGTAATAGAGCATAGTTGCTGTCTGTGCGAGAAAGAGAGCTTTTTAGTGTTACTTTATATTGAACTTCAACGCATGTTTTGATTTTTAATTCCATACCAGAGTTATTTAGCAGTTCAAAATTATGAATGAAATAAACAGGGAGATTTACTATGGTTTTTGCTAAACCTTGCTAAACTTCACACCTTCACACGTACTTCGAATAGAGCATCCTGGAACCCCTTCCAGGAAAGCTCGAGGATGGATTAAGTATTTGATTTGTTCCATGCTTCAAGGTATCGCATTCTTTTACTTTATAATACTTACCCACACTCTTGTTCATATCTTCTAGTCCCTTGAAACACACTATTTTTTAGAGGGGTCTAGTAAAGCAAGTATTTGTACTTGTTTGAATATAATACTGAATAAACACAAAGGTTTTAAAATTCATTTTTCTACTTCAGGTGTCACCATTAACATAATGAACTCCTACAAACCCATACCAGTGTGGGCCTCAAATCTTCAGTTTCGAATTAAACCCTCAGCCTGAGACAAAGACAGAAAATGGCAGAGGACCAGGAATCAGAGTTTTTCAGAAGAGGATGCCTAATCTCCCAAAGGGTAAGGCTTCATTTTGTGGGATTTGCTCTAGTCAGATCCTCCTCCTGTCTCCCCATGTCTTCCTTGCATTTATCTTATTACAAAAATTAATATTCAGCTATGGATTTTCTTCCTGGAACTGTTTTTCCAGGTAACCAGAATGTGTATGTCTATTTTTCACACCATCTACAATGAAAGTGGCAAATATTTGGAATGTTGCCAGAGTCAGTGAGGTCATTTCCTCAGTCCCATGCTGCACTTTGCAGATCCTGAAGTTAGCCTTAGATGAACAGTAGGCACCGAAGACAGTCACTAATGTAGGATGTGCAGTCATCCTAATAAGATTGCCATTAACACAAGTTGAAGTTGAGATTTCTGCATATAAATAAGGCGAGAGGCAATCAAGCAGCATGTACTTGAAATCAATTGCTAGAGGCTCTGCGTACCTAGTGGAATGTTGTTCTTTTATCAATGGATTTTAATTTCTAATTTTTTTTATCCCTTTGCGCAGTAGTGTGTATATGTGAATGCTGGCTATAGTGAACCAGGCAACATTCATTATAGAGGATGAGTCTCCTTCCTAGAAGTTGTGTTATTGACCCACGGTTTTAAAATTGAATATTATTTTATAGTCTCTCAGTCACAGAATGTTTTGGCTGAAATTGCACTAATCTCTAGTATTGGGTGGAGAAGGGGAAGAGACCTTTAAAAATCAAGACCTGTAAGAGGCAGAAGTGAGGGGTAAGTTTACAGCCAAGAATAGTTCTTTGTTGAATAATCCACCTGTCTGGGGAAATCATCCTTTACAATGGTGTCCATAGATTGCAGTGTGATATCCACCTAACTCTGGATAAAGGACTCCTTGGCCAGCTACGTCAATAGAGTCAAATTAGATCATCAATAAGTGACAGATGTCATACCCAGTTCAGAATGCCATTTGGTTGTTGGTCAGTATGCCATTATAGTATTTGAACATTCCAATACCCTACAATGGAATTTCATGTCATTCAACATTATCAAATTAAATGTGTTAGTTTCTTTACTAATTTATCTTATTAGTTAATTTTATATAGGAATATATATATAATATATTTAATAATGTCAACTCCTGTCTTTCCTAAACAGTTATGTTTTTGAACAAATGAAATAACATAAGAAGACGGTACATCTTAAAAAAAAATTGGGGGCTGGCCCCAGTGGCCGAGTGGGTAAGTTCGTGTGCTCTGCTTCGGTGGCCCAGGGTTTCGCCAGTTTGGATCCTGGGCGTGGACCTGGCACTGCTCATCAAGCCATGTGGAGGCAGCATCCCACATAGCAGAACCAGAAGGAGCTACAACTAGAATATAGAACTATGTACTGGGCGGCTTTCGAGGAAAGAAGAAGAAGAAGAAAAAAAAGATTGGCAACAGACATTAGCTCAGGCGCCAATCTTTAAAAAAAAAATTATATGGATCCAAAAGATTACCTAAATATTTTGATCATAAATACTAATCCTTCTCAGAAACAATGATTCCATTTCATTGAAATTAATTTAGCACATATTTATTGAGTTCTGACTAAGTGCCAGATAGTGTAAGTAGTACTGTGATGCCTAACAACTATAGTGTAGTCTCTGCCATCAGGGACTTGGCAGTGCGGGAGGAGGCACACATTTATGAGGCATAGAAATGATGCACAAGGAATTTGTTATCAATGTATATAATTGAATTAAATATACATGAGTCTCTGAAGCCCTTGATAGTAGAGAGGGCTTTAGTCATCATTGCAGCAAATATAAGGTTTAGTACCTGGCAGTTTCTCAACCAGCGTTTGCCAAATGAAAGAATGAAGAATGTCAATTGACTACCCTGTCGGCATGTTTAGCTTCAATCATTTATAAAACCAAAAATTGTCGTATCTTTGTGCACTCTGGCACTTTTTATAGAAAAATAAGGCAATAGTTACTATTTATTTAGTGCTCATCCAGCGCCAGGCACTATGCTAATAACTATACATATAAAGTCTGATTTAATCTTCACAGTAACCCTGAAAGGTGGATGTTATTTTACAGATGATGAGGTTTAGCAAAGTCCCGTAACTTGTCTGAGATCCCGTAGCAAAGAAATGGAAGATTCAGGATTTATATCCAGGGTTGTCAAACTCCAAAACCCGTTCTCTTGACTGCTACACTGAAGAGTGGTTAAGACTTTTGAAAAGGCCAATAACTCTGAAGAAACAGTTTATTAAGTTTTCAAAGTTTTACTTCTAGAATAAAAAAATTACTAAGAATAACGTCGAAAGTATTTTAGTCAGTGGTACAAAATAGTATTGGTGTTGACAGAGACTCTCAACCCATCTGGTCAGACAGGACAGGCTGCGGTCTCTTTCCCACAGTGCTGGACAGGAGTGTAAATTTAACTGGGGAGCAGAGGAGTTGTGGTGGGGGTGGGTGAGTCCAGGCACATTTGCTCATGGTAGGCGTTCAGGTTTGCATGGAGACATGAGCACAAGCAAGACAGTTGCCTTTTTTTTTTTTTTTTGGCTATATCCTTCTTGCCATACGTCTTCATTTAATTAATGCGTTAATTAAGGGCTGCATTAACGTAGGGCTGTGGTGGTGCTGCTAGGGACTAGAATTTCGTGGGGGCGGTAGCGGCGGAGAGAGTGCTGGTTGTGGTACTACTTCTTTCCGAATACACTTGCATCTTTAGCATCTTTAGGAGAAGCCCAACAAGATGTTATAGGACTGAGTGTGAAACACGGTCACACCCAAGGGCTTGTCTCTGCGGCAGAACTCCAAGGCAAGGAATAACCAAATTAGCAGCATTTTCTACTTTCTCTCATAATAGGATGCCCTCAACCTGAGTTTATATGGTCTAGTGACAAAATGTTCCAAAGGCAGGAAGCTTTGGTTTCTAGAATTTTATGACTAACTGGTCAATAACCTTGGGTTAGTCACTGTACCTCTATGGGACTGTTTGTGTATGTGGGAATTGGATTGGATAATTTCTAAAATCCCTCATGGCCAGTAAAAGATAAACAGCATGTAGAAACAAGCTGGGCTTAAAGTAGTTTTAAGTGGCTTTGCCACTTTATTAGCTGTGTTAACCTGGGCAGTCACTGGGCAAACGTACACACGCACAAACACACACCTAATATTGGAATATGAATCCTACTCCCTCTACCTTATAGGGTTGCTATGACAATCACATTGAAATAATATTTATGAAAGTATTTCATAAACTGGGAGTGCTTTGCAAAATTAAGATGCTACTAGAATTTCACATTTATTCTCCTAACCACACATTCATGTTATTTGTGTGACTGTAATGTGATGTTAGATGGTATTTGAGGAGCTAAGATTCCAACATTCTCACTTTATCACATGTTCATTTTAAAACAACAAGTTTGTGGACATATTAATGTGTCAAGCAACCCCCATGACAAATAGTGAAATACCACTCCTGTGCACCATAAGGTGCAATAAATCCATGCAAAGTCTGATGCAAAGAGATTTAAAGAACTGAGAGTTTAACACCGGCATTCTGCTAAGCTGTTTACATGTATAAAATGAACTTAAATAAAATATACCTTTTCATCGGAAATCATAAAAGAATGCCCATTTTTCAAATAGGGCATTATGTTAGAGGAAGGAGAGGTAAAAAATTAAAATGATTTGTACAGGGTGACAGAATCAGTAAGATTTGCAACTCAACTCGCATGAAACTCAGGCATATGCAGATGATAACTTCTCTCTTTCATTGTGTGGGGCATGTTCTCGATTTTATATTGGCTCGGCAGTAGTCTTATTTACTCAATTTTATTATAAATCTGTATGTTATTTTATTCGTGCATTAAAGTTAATTATCCTGGTAGCCCACAGATTAATTTGGTACTTGTATGTGCACTCGGTCTCAGACTCTTGGTCATCTGCCATAGAACCTGCTACCTTCTTTTCCAGGAGGCTCTATCTTGCCAAGAAGAACACCCAGAGGGGAGTAAGCCAGGACGTGGAGGTAACAATGGGAGGTCAGCAATTAGAGTGACTGATTAGCAGTTCCTACTAGGTTTTGAGGAAAACAAGGCAATACGATGGCAAGAAACAAGGTCTGGGGACGAGGCTTGAGCAAGTCTCTGGGCCTCAGTATCCACATCCATATAATAACAGGATCATTGTTCCAAGAGGCTTTCAAACCTGATTAGGAAGTGGGGCAAAAAGAGAATGTCATGTCAGTGGTAGGAGTGAGGTAGGTGATGAGGTTGAGATTGTTAAACCAACCGGGTTTGAGTGCCGGCTCCACCCACTTATTGCAATAGGCGCTTGTTATTAATCTCTCTAACCCTCCATTCTCTCACCTCTAATAGGATAAAGCAATAACTCCTTCACAAAGTTGTTTTGAGTAGTAAACAAACGAACTCTGTAAAGCAGTTGGTTCTTAACAAACTGAAGGTTTTATTGTTGTATGACCTTGAGCAAGTTATTTCACCTTGCTATGTGTCAGTTACTTCATCTGTGAAATGGGACCCATATTAATACTTATCTAACATGATTGTTTTGAGAATTAAGTGTCTCAATACATGTAAAGGATTTAGAATATTGCCTGGCATGTAGTAAATGCAATAAATATTAGAAGAAGATGGGAAAAATTCTAATTGGCAGTGTCAGCTCAGGTGGCATTTAAATGAAATTAATTAAAGAATAATTAGGGTTTTGACAGACTAGGAAAAAGAAGACACTCAACCCATAGGAAAGAGTGCCAGCAGAAGAATCCCACGAAAATGCACAATGTGTTGGGCGACCTTGGTTTTTCATGTAGCAGGAATGTCGTATTTATGGGCACACACAGTAGGAGATGAGGTTGGAAACAGAGCTCGAGCTGGTGAAGGGAAGTTATATTAGCACATTTTGAACTGTTTCCTGGTGAAGTAATTTGATTTCCAGCCTCATCATAAGATGTTGGTCATCTTTTCAATGAAACGTCTTCTATCCTTTTCCCTGAAGATAGCTCTTTCTTCTTCTGTGCACCCTTGGCGTGTTGTACATAGAATATTTTATTTTTTGTTTATTTATTTTTTTTCTCCGAGGAAGATTAGCCCTCAGCTAACTACTGCCAGTCCTCCTCTTTTTGCTGAGGAAGCCTGACCCTGAGCTAACATCGTGCCCATCTTCCTCCACTTTATATGTGGGCTGCCTACCACGGCATGGTGTGCCAACCGGTGCCATGTCCACACCCGGGATCCGAACCGGTGAACCCCGGGCCGCCAAGAAGCGGAACGTGTGAACTTTGCTGCGCCACCGCGCCGGCCCCTACATAGAATATTTCAATTGCTCAGAATGATATAGAATTGCCATAGAATATTTTAGTTATTTGTTTTATATATATATTTCTCCTCCACCGCACTGTAGGCGATTTGGGGGCAAGAACTACCACTGAATCATATTTGCATAAATAGCACAGAACAAGTACTTGGCCCGATGCTTACCGTTGAGTAAACAACTTCTTCTCTGAAGCAAGAGAGTCAGGGATGAGGCAGGTCCCACTCAGTGAGACCTCTGTGCTGACTGAGGCCTCGGGCTGCTTCGCAGGATTTCAGTGGGAGACTGTGTGAGCTAGTTTTCAATGTTTGATTGTCAGACAGTTAATAAACACATTTTCAATTGGTCAGGACACGCATGATCTATACCTAGGCAGTTTTATTATTTCACTGTTCCTTTAAATGGTCATTTTCTGGGGCCATCCTGGTGGCGCAGCAGTTAAGTGCGCATGTTCCGCTTTGGCGGCCCGGGCTTCGCAGCTTCGGATCCCAGGTGAGGACATGGCACCTCTTGGCAAGCCATGCTGTGGTAGGCATCCCACATATAAAGTAGAGGAAGATGGGCACGGATGTTAGCTCAGGGCCAGTCTTCCTCAGCAAAAAGAGGAGGATTGGAGGTAGATGTTAGCTCAGGGCTAATCTTCCTCAAAAAAAAAAAAAAAAAACACTTCATTTTCTTTATTTAAAAAATCTGTGCCTTATTTATTTATGAAAATAAACATTAGTTTCTTAAATACAAAAATATAGAGAAGATAATGAAAATATGCTCTGCAAGCTCTCTACCTAGATAACTCCTGCTCACATTTAAGAAAAATAAAAGTTGCAAATGTACATGTTTCAAAATTTCAAAGTGATTAGAAAGGCACAAAACAAAAAGTGACAGCCTTTCCCTGCTTTCTGTTCCGGAACCATAATCATTTATCCCCAAATTAACTACTGTTAATTTTTTGTGATTCCTTGACTTACTTTAAACAATAATGTACAACATGTGTAATTGTGTTTCAATAATATGAATTCTCTTATTTTAATAAAGAACTTTTTTTCCAGACAAATAAAATGTATTCAAAATTGAAGTGTTCATTTTAATTTTTATGGCTGTATTGAGAATGACAAGCAAATCCGTCAATGGACATAGTCACCTTAGCAGACAGTTTCCTGCAGACTGTTATTTGGACTGGAAGAATAGTCTCAGGAGGAGATAAGCGTCTTCAGCGCTTGCTTTGTAAATCTAGCCTGTTCAGTGGACGCAAAGTCACAGTGGGCCTCTTTCTAACCCTTATTATTCAGCTTAAACTGACTTTAAAAATAACATGTAGAATTTGAGTTAAATATGATTTTTATGCATACGAACAAGTTGGAAGCATTGAGGACTGTATCTTGAGCCAAATCAGAATGGCCAAGTTTGAGCAGGCAGGTTTCTCTGGTGACCAAAATGAATACTGCCTGTGGGGGCAGCAGAGAGTTAGGGCCCAAGAGGCTTGGGAAAACCACCCATGGAAAGGTTAGTAAACCCGGAGGGCCAAAAGTAGAGAGGTGAGAGGAATCAGAGTCCAGGGAAAGGTGTCACCAAAAAGTTCCTGAACCAAGGTGGGCTGGATCCTAGAAATCAAGACAGAAACAAGGAAGGAGGACAGACGCAGAAGTGAAAACTGTTGCTGAAGCTGGAGGCCAGGTGAATCCTTTCGTGGCAGTATCTCAGGACTCCCCAGCTGGCCCTGCCCAACCTGCAATAGCCTTGTTCCAGTGGACTTGGGCTCTGACACAGACTTTTCAGCTAAAGCCATGTCCCCCTCTCCCTTCCTTTCATTCTCTTCGGTTAATCCTTAGTGCCAGGCACCATGTTGCACCCAAAGAGAAATAAGATCTAACCTCTATCATTGAGAAGCTTATAGATTTTTATTATTGATGAAAAAAAAGGAAATATACTTCAGTAATGACACATTACTTCATTTATTCATTCATACCAAGCACTGGGGAAGCAATGGGCCTCTAATCTAATGCGTAGACAGATATTAATAATTACTATCCAAAGAAACACGGCATTAGATAATACTGTGAAGGAAAAATGTGCAGCTATGTAAACCTATGTCGGAGGAGTCAGATCTAGGCTGATGAATCATGGACGGCTTCTCAGAGAAAGTGATGCTGACATTTTTTAACTTATGAAAATGTTCAACATAAATCCACATTTTGATAATTGCTCTGTAAATCACAGTGCTCTAAGACAGCAGTATGCATTTTGGTAAACACAGGTAAGTACATATCAAATGTATCCAGGAATGAATCCTGAGAATATTATTTTTCATTAACATAACATTGTTTAAATAATTCCATTAAGTGAAAAGTTTTTCTTATAATAGAGATAATGAAATGTTGGAAAGCAAGTAATTTGTTTAACATCCAAGGAAAAAAAGTGCTGATTTCTGAAAAAATTAAAAAATACTATTTAACAGAGAATTCAAAAAAAATATTTTAAATAAAAAGGCAATATAATAAAGCAGACAGCTACTTGAATTAGTCCTTAGAAAAATTTCACATCAGCTTAAAACCTTTTGTAACCTTGGTCATAGAATCTGAAAGTTACGAATTTTATCATTGAAAGAGATTTTATAGTTATGCTCTTTAATCCCCTCAATTTACAAATGATGAAATTGAGGGGCAAAGATTTTAACCGACTTGTTTCTAGCAAAAACACAAGTCTAAAAATATTTCAGAAAGATTAATTGATGAGTCATTTAAAAATATATCCCTGATTTAGGTGAAAATTGTCATCTTTTAAAATACACAGAAAAATATTTAGAGGTTGAGTCTGAATTTTTGTTCTGCATTAAAAATAAATGGACTTAGTTTTAAAGAAAGTTTTCTTTTATCTAGCTTGGAAATTAAAAAAATAACTTTTCTGCATTAATCATAATACAGAATCATCAATTGTGTAAGGGAGGAATGGAGTTGATTTCTTTAACAATGTTTGGTGGATATAATGAGAAAAAGCTTTATATATTTTAGGACAAATAAGGAATTATCTCTTTGTATAAAGCATTGCATTTTCTAAAGCACTTCTTATATTTTCTCACATGATTCTCACAGAGAGATAGTAGGATCCAGGGCCAGTATCTTCAATTTGCAGAATGAGGTTCAGAATAGGCCCAAGAGTTGAGGGAACATCTGGGACTGTGTGATGAGACTCACCCTAGTATACTTTTTCCCACAACCCAATGTAAACTGCTGCTGTTATATCTGTATGAGTATAGTGGAATACGGCAGCTAACAGTTTTTTTAAGACTCTATTAAAAGTGAACAATGTTTAGTCATACTTGTAAACATGAAGATTTGATATCAAGATCTCAAAATTGTGTATTGCTACCAGAATATTTAATGACCAAGAGAAAATTGGAAACCAACAGCTAACATCATACTTAATTGTGAAAAACTGAATGCTTTCCCCTGAGATCGGGAATAAGACAAAGACGTCTGCTCTCATTACTTCTATTCAACGTTGTACTGGAGGTTCTAGCCGGGGCAGTTAGGCAGAAGATGAAATAAAAGGCATCCAGACTGGAAAGGAAAAAATAAAACTGTCTCTACGTGAAGACAATATGATCTTGTATTTGGAAAATCCTAAGGAATTCACTGAAAACTACTAGAGCAAATAAACGAGGTCAGTAAGGTTGCAGGATATAAGATCAATATACAAAAATAAATTGTATTTCTATACACTTACAATGAGTAATCTGAAAATGAAACTAAGAAAACAGTTTCATTTACAATAGCATCAAAAAAGAATAAATACTTGGGAATAAATTTAACAAAATAAATGCAATATTAAATCTGAAAACCACAAAACACTGTTGAAAGAAATTAAAGAAGACCTAAATAAATGGAGTCATCTCATGTTCATAGATTGGATGATTTAATATTGTAAGAGATGGCAATACTCTCTAATTGATTTATAGATTCAACACAATCCCTGTCAAAATCCCAGTTAGCTACTTTGCAAAAATTGACAAACTGATCCTAAAATTCATATGGAAAATCAAGGACCCTACAACAACCAAATACTCTTGAAAAAGACGATCAAAGTTGCAGGATTCACACTTCTCAATTTCAAAAACCTACTACAAAGCTACAATAATGAATATAGTGTGATACCGGCATAAGGATAGACCTATAAATCAAGGAAATAGAATTAAGAATCCAGAGATAAACACTCACATTTATGGCCAACTGATTTTTGACAAGGGTGCTAAAACAATCTAACACGGGAAAGAATAGTCTTCTCAACAGGTGGCATTGGGACAATTGGATATCCACATGGAAAAGAATGAAATTGGATCCCTACCTCCATATAAAAATATTCACTCAAAATAGATCCAAGACCTAAATGTAAGAGCTAAAACTAAAAATCTCTTAGAAGAAAACAGAGGTAAATCTTCATGACCTTGGTTTTGGCAATGGTTTCTTAGATATGTCACCAAAAGCATGAGCAAGCAAAAATTAGATAATTTGGACTTCATCAAAGCTAAAATTTTTTTTGCTTCAAAGGACACCATCAAGAAAGTGAAATGACAGCCCAATGTTTGGGAGAAAATATTTACAAATCATACATTTGATAAAAGATTTGTGGCTACAATATATAAGGAATTCTTACAACTCAACAGCAAAAAGACAAACAACCCAATTAAAAAATGGGCAAAATATCTGAATAGACATTTTTCCAAAGAAGATATACAAATGGCCAGTAAACACATGAGAAGAGTCTCAAAATCATTAGTCATCAGGGAAATGCAAATAAACTCACTGAGATATCACGTCCCAAACACACTAGGATGGTTATACGTTGGCGAGGATGTGGAGAAATTGAAACCCTTTACATATGTTGCTAGAGGGAATATAAAATGGTGCCTCCACTTTGGAAAGCAGTCTGGCTACTAAACAGTTACCTTATGACCCAGAAATTCTATTCCTAGATATATACTAAAGAGAAATGAAAACATATATCCACACAAAAACATGTACATAAATGTTCATAGCATCATTATTCATAACAGCCAAAAAGTGGAAACAACCCAAATGTCCATCAACTGATGAATGGATAAGTAAAAGGAAGACTATCCATACAATGGAATATTATTCATCAACAAAAATGAATGAAGTACTGATACATGTTACAACATGGATGAACCTTGAAAACATTACGCTAAGTGAAAGAAAGCAGTCACAAAAGACCACAGATTGTATAATTCCATTTATGTGAAATATCCAGAATAGGACAATCTATAGAGGCAGAAAGTAGATTAGTGATTTCCCAAGACTGAGATTAATGGTGGGAGAAAAATGGAAAGTGACTGCTAGTGTGTATGAGGTTTCTGGATCCTGACTACTTTTTGGCATGGGGAGACCACTGACAGTGTCCTGTCTGAATCTTCCTCTTTCACTCCCTCTTCTTTTTCTTAGATTATTTGGATGCAAGACAGAAACCAACTTAAATTAGCTCAAGAGAAAAGGGGACAATATTATAAGGATATAGGTGCATCTTACAGTACCCTAGAGGAGGATTACAACTGGGTCTCAGAAAAAGCCAAGAAACAGAACTTGGGAAGCCATCAGTGTTCTAGGAAATGCTCTTCCTTCTCCTCCTCCTCTCTCTCTCTCTAACATGATTTTCTCTGCTCTCAGTCCACATGGTGGAATTTGGGCATCTTTAAGCTCCCTTCTTACCCACTCTCATCGCAGCTACACATAGAAATGAACTGGCTTCTCTCAGTCTCATTTCCAATTTGAAAGGATCAAGAATCTATCTGATTGGCCTAACTCAGGTCACTTGTCTCCATCTGGTCCAATTAGCTATGGTCTTGGAGTGGGATCACACAAAAATGTCTTCTGGATGCCCACTTTAATGAGTCTGAGGGCAGTTTGGGAAAAGGCAATGGCCTGTGGGTTGAACAGATATTCGAAAGGGAATCTAGCATGCTTAGGCAATACTAACAATGATAACAATAATGATAATAGTTCAGGTTACTGAAGACAGGCCTGTCTTAGCACTGTATTGGGTGCTTGACATCCTTCAGCTCATTATATCCTCATAATCTTTTGAAGTTGTACCATTGGTTCTATTTTACAGATGAAGAAATTGATACTTGGAAAGGTTAAATAACTTGCCCAGGATTTCACAAGACTGACTTTAGTAGTCTATACTATGCTGCCAATTCTCGATAGCCCTATCCTTCTAGCTTAGCCTAGCTCAGCCCAGCCTCTAGTTTTCTCTCATAGGTTTGTGAGGACACAGCAAAATGGAGAAGATATTGACAGTGGTTATTCTGGCTATTTGCAACCACTCCAAAACTTCAGGGGCTTACAATAGCAATTTATTATAATCTCATAGTTCTGGGAATTGATTTTGCTCAACTGTTGTCTAACCTGGGTATCTCTCATGTGATTGCCATCAGATGGTGCCGGGGGATGGAGTCATCTGAAGGCTTGACAGAGTTGAACATCCAAAGTGGTTTCTTCACTCACACGTCTGGTGCCTCAGTGCTTTTCCATGTGGTTTCTCTCTCCAGCAGAAAAGCCTGGACTTCTTACATGGAGGCTCAGGGCTCCATGAGGGAGTGCCCCAAGAATGTGCTTTCCAAGAGAGAGGAAGACAAAGTTGCCAGTCCTTCTAAAGGCTAGGTCTGGAACTAGCACAGCGTCACTTATTCCACATCTAGTGGTCAAAGCAGTCGCAGGCACTCCAGGTGCAAGAGACCACATGAGTGTAGGAGGAAGAAAAGAATTATAGAGGCCATCTTTGGGATCAAGCTTCCATAGTGTTAAGCAAGGAAGTAGAAGTAGAATCAGCATATTAGTAGGAAACTAACGGATGTGACAGAGTAGGGTCTCTTCTGATGAACACAGCCTTACATATGGGATCTGCTCTCCATATCTGCCTTGGCGTAGTCATGGGAGTAAATTTCCAAGAAAACCTTTTTAAAGATGCAGTCCCCCCAACTATCCCTTCATAATATTTCATGTTAGTAGGACATGATCCTGTAGTTGGAGGTACTGGTTTTATCTTCTGATTCGCAGCTTGCTCCTGAGCTATCCTGTGGGCGTAAATATCCCAAGAGTATATAAAGCTGGGGCTGCAAGAGCCAGAAGCACCTACTCAGTCCCTCTGTCTACAGATAAACCATAACAAAGTCATAACTAAAGCATTTCAGTAGGGGTTCAACCTATTTTTAAAGACTTAAAGAAGAGAAGCTTCCACAAACCCCTTAGGAAACCCATTCTGAGACAACGATTCTTCTTTATGTGTGACCGAAGTCCTCTGTGTTGTGTGTCAGTCACTTTCCTGAACTCGGCTCTCTGCGCCTGGGAAACAAAGCACTTACGTGTTTCAGAAGGAAGTTATTTGGATGAACTAATGAATGGTTGCAAAGGGCTTTGAAAATACAAATTGCTTCATAAATACTTAATGTCTATATAAATGCCTTTGCTTCCGCCTGAGGGGGGCTGAGGCTTTTTGAAAGATTTCAAGCTTATGGAGCACCTGAATAGCGAAGATAAAGCTCCTGCTAAGTGAGAATAAAATGATTCTTGCCTCTATTATGTATGTTACTTATTGCAAAGGCTTTTCTAAAATAGAAATATGGCAAATTTTAGAGAGCAAAAAAGTATTTCATGGTTCTCTTAGATTGTAAGCTCTTTCAACTAGGTTTGTGTTCAATATATACTTTTAAAAAATATATAATTCATAGGTATTGTTGGTATTGGGAAATAACGTGCAAGTGCTCTTTTGCATATGATGTTTTCTTGGGGGAGTGAAGAGATGGAAAAAAATCGATGCTGTATTTTTACATGGTTTTCTTTTTTTCTCCTCTTCCATTTTAAGGCATTAGTTTAAAATGGAGATAATTTTTTTTAATACTTAGAAATTGGAAAAATATGTTTAGGGATTACATTAGCTAAGACTCGCTTCTTTAAGTGAATTATTTTTACCCATCCCTTTCTGCTGATGAAAGCTAAAGGAAGAGAGGGATGTTTCACACATACAACTGGAGCATATAGCCATCCTGTATCTGTCCTGCTTTGTGCTTCCTTTCCCTGGAATTGTTAGTGGGTCAAAAAAGATAGGGAATGATTTAGGATCTCAGATTCAGAGGCATTAAAGAGAATAGGGGATGAATGAAGGATGCAGAGGATCCATGTGGGAAAAGATAAAAGAAGTTTCCTTATGGGGGCACCATGCTGCAACCTCGATGCCTTTACCAATTGGTGGAAGATTCTTTGAGCCTCATGAAAGAGTAAAAGCAGGAGAGATTGAGGGATGTGCTACTCTCCCAGAGTTTGAAAGTGAGCCCAACAGAACTTCACATTCTTTGAGCTTCTGTCTGAGGAAAGGGAGGCTGGTAAATCTCCTTTTATCCTTCTTTCCCTCCCACAGTTGAGCCTTGAGTTGCTATAATCCAAGATGGTGGGAAGAATAAATTAAGTGAATTGATGCAGCCTGCAATCAGAGGAACAGTGTACTGTCTCTAGGAACTATTTTGGAGAGCTGTTTTGCAATTAACCTGCAAATGACATATCCAGATTTGATTAATCTCATGTGGTCAGTAGGTAAGCTTGAGTTGAAGGTTACTGTTTTTTATAATCAACAATAGGCCCTTCTCTATGATGTGTTTGCAGGAGAATGTTTAAATAATACAAGTGGCAGAATGGTGATCAATGCCATGGTCAGAGATTTAACTCAGCTTCATAATTAGAAGGCATAAAATGTTTCACGGTATTTAATATAGAGAGGTGTTGATTTAGGTTCATGTTTATGTATTATAAAATCGTATGTGTGTGAATATATATGCCTATTATATAAAGATTTTATAGATATGTGTGTGTGTATGTAGTGGTACATATATACACGTATTAATGATAAAAAGTCATCTAATTATTTCACCAGAGGGATTGGGTTTTCATTTAGTCCCTGAGCTGTGCTTTTAATTGGTCTGCATGATAGATTCTGACTTATAGATTATTTCCTATTGCATTGGTAGATTACAGCTCAAACCTAAAGTTTAAAGATTTAATTTTCTGTTGTTCTTAATGAAATAACTAAAGCAGCAGCTCCCTGTGGCGAGATATGAAAAGTAGTGTATAGATACCTACTAAAACATTTGCAGACCTCCTCAGTTTTCTGTTTTTAATGTGATGAAAATTTGCACAAATAACAAAGAAAGAATGTCATGGTAACGAAAACATTTCCTATACATGTATTTTAGAGGGAAGCTAAATCAAAGGTCTTCAAAGAATTACTAGGGTTCTTTCTAGGAGGTTATTGACAAATATGTAGTTTGTCTCTGGAGTTTGTGCCTCTTTCACAGATTGGTGTATTTGTGATCCCACCGGCAGAATAAGTGTCTGTAATTCATTTCTCCTTGTTAACTAGTGCGCCTTTGTGTGTAGGATGATTGGCAGCAAACTCGGCTGAGTCCCAACGGATGAGCTTGTTAGCAAAACCCTAGCATCCTATCTCTAATAAAGCATATCAGCAGTACATTTTGTCCTATCTATTAGCCTCTCTGTTTCTTTTTTTGTGAAAAGCTGAGTGTCCCTTTGAAGCAATGACAAATAAACCCCTGAACTGAAGTGCTAGGCTGCCTTACGGACAGCTGGATAGTAAATGTCACACCGTGTAGAGAATGCCTATTATCAGAGTGAGCCATTTGTTCCCGGCCTTTCAGTATCTTAATGTAATACAAAATTGCTAAATCAAGCCCCATGTCTGTGACAGAACATAATTAATGAGAAAGCAGGAGCCAATTCAACACTCTTTATTGGGACCTAATTGGCTCAGGCAACAGAGTTGTCACTCAACAAGAGACTTCCTTTAAAGCAATTTTGTTCTTGGTTGTATTACAGAGCCTATTAAATTGTCCCCTCCTTGATCACACAAAGAAGTATCTGCATGCAATAATTAGCTTTTCCAGGGGGAATTTTTTTTAACTCATAGAATACCAGATCATTTTAAAACTGTCTGAAAAAACGCCCAGGCCGTGGAGATGTGCTGCCACACTGAGCAGTACTGCAGGCTATTTTCCAGTCTGCCGAGGCACCGGGGAGCTGTGCTGCAGAAAGATGAAAAGAAGCCCCAAGGAAAAGAGAAACATGTTCAAATGTGGAGGGTGGGAGGACGATAGAGGGAGTGGGTAGAGGAAATTACTTTGATGGGTAATCATAGCTCACTTCATAATCTGCAGTTAAAAGGAGCCAAAAAGGAATATCTATGTGTACATATTTAAATGAATAGTTAGGTTTTTGTGGGCATACCCAACTCACTTACAAATGAAAATTAACAGAGCTATGGCAGGGAGTAGAGGTGAAACATACAGAACTGTCTGGAGCAACATTAATTCATTTGACCGTACCTCAGAGTTTTATGGGTCACGCTATTTCAAAACCAGTACAGATATTTAGTAGCATGTGGTTATTTATTACAATCTAAAATTTCACTTGTGGGGAGTATGTTCTCTCCCTATCTCTCATTTAATAAATCTCAATATAAATTTATTCCTGGTATTTGCATGATTGTTATAAAATGTTTTTTTTTCTGTTGTCATGTCACAGACGTTAAATAAATTTGTGCCTCTCCTGATAAGTTTTAAGACAACATGACATGCGATGGCTGAGAGCTCCCAGAGAACTGAGCTTGCAGTTTACACTGGCATTTGCCTGGATTTGGGCAAAAAGAACACAGCTGCTAAGCTTGAGGTAAAGCAAATGGGAAAGTCGTAAGAAACATACTTTAAAACATAGGAATAGGGCAATAAACAGTACGAGTTTGCAAAATGCAACAGTTGATTTTAGAAAAAATTTATTAAAGGTCGATTAAACTGACACCACTTTGAGCAGTCTAAATAAAGGCGAGTCTGTGGTCCCTTTCTTGAGAGAGCTGTCAATATCCCCGTTCTGTGCCTTCAGGAACAACGCAAAGGTTGTCTGGTTTGCAGGCAGCAGCGTTTGGGCGGATTTAGAGAAAGCTGTTTGCCTCGGCATGGGTAGCTTCCAGATCCGAGGACAGGAAAGAGGACAAACCTCTAAAATAGAGGCGAGCTGTGCCCTTCTCGCTGTACCGTGCTGTGTGGTTTAGAGAACGTTTGCAGCTGCTGAAATCCGGGGACTGCGCCACAGCAAGGACGGTATTATGCAGCCGGCGCTCACGGTGTCGTGTCTTCTAGGTTTTCTAGCGTTTGCCGACATGCTAGCTGTATTGGTTAATTGTAATTTACTTGAGTATGTAGAGAAATTGCTGGGTTTCCACCCTCTCAAACCTACCTCTAAACATTGAGCAAAGTCAGAATACACTCTAAATGTTTGAAAAATATTAGTTGTTATTCCATAGGGTAATAGAATATAAAACTAACAGCCATACAAAAATATTAGTCAATAATGTCCTTTCCCAGGTGACTCTTGAACCTTGTGAAAGCACACATTCTCAACAAAGATTTATTAGTCTAGTCGGGGAACACATGATAATGATGGCAAAAGCTGCCAGAATCTAATTTGCTTTAATTAATCATTTGCTTCATAGCACGGCGATTCTTACCCCTCACCCTGCTTTTTTTTAAACTGTCTAGATTATTTTAAAACGCTAGATATTACACTGTGGATGGCTGATGAAACTGAAATTGAATGCTGTAGAAGTAGATTAAAAATTCATTTAACAGTGTAAACATTTTGGAGTGCAGAATGGTGCCGATTAGGTCAAGTGAGTATGGCGTGATAAAACAGTCATGGAGCTGAGAGAAAAAATATTGTCAGAGGGCACTCCAACAGCTGAATCCAGTCTAATTTAAATGTTATAGCAGACAAAAAAATTAACTAGAAATCCTATTATAATTGCTTTTTGGTATTTTAGCAACACAGACTGGTAAGAAGCCAGAACCTAGGTTTAAACACGTTTATTCATTTCACTGTACAAACAAGCTTTGGTTCTGGCTGGAATCAGTTCCCATGGTTAGGCCAAGGGCCGTCAGGGGAGTGCTCAGGCTGAGTCAAAGGCCATATTGCCTGGACCTCCTAGGAGAATTAAATGGGCTCTCTCAGATTCCCAGGAGAGCCAAGACTCCAGATATTCATCCTGCCCTTCCAAGCAAAACACTTGTGTTCAGAGGTCTTGCAGCTTACTCGGTTTTGCTGATGCCTTGATGGACAATTTCAGCACTTAATTCTTACCTTTGTCTTTGTAAGCCTTCCCCACTAGTTGATTCACTGCCTTAGGTGGGATTTAGCTCATATAAGTGTTCAGAATTCTCTAAGAGTTCCCCATTATCTATGGGATAATCTAACCTCCTTTGGGTGGCACCCAAGGCCCTCGATGACCTGGCCCCTTCATAAAAATACCCAGCCTCGTTCTGGCTCCCGCTCCATGTCTACCTAGCACTTTACTCCCATTAGTGATACACTGCTTGTAATTCTCAATTAGGTCCCACTAACTCAAGTCATCATGCTTCAGCTTGAGTGTTTCTCCTCAGACAAGTCTTCTTGTCTCTTTCAGATGCACAGTGCTGACTTTATAAGGTTGCTATGAGGTTAAATGAGTTAATTTACGAAGTATGAGCCTGGCGCATAGGAGGCTCTATGTAAACGCTATCTGCTATTATTAAGTGCTCCCTTTCCTATGCTGCCCCTACCCTTTGTACAACCCTCTCCCATATCAACCACATTAGGACATTGCTTGTTTCCATGGCTTTCTCGTCGCTGTATTATAATCTTCTTGAGGATATATACTGATCATCTTTGGATCCCCAGCCTAACAGAATGTCGGCTGCCATATTGTAAGTGCTCAAGCAATATTTCTTGCATGAACAAGTGGCTGTTTGTTGTAAACTATTCTGCAATCTGGTCACTAGCCAATTTTTAATAAGTAAATAAGAACTTAAATGAGTATTTTTCAAAGAAGCAGACATTTTCTTCTTTCAAAATCAGTTCTAGAACCTCATAAGAAAATTAGCGTTAGAATGTTATAGTCTCATCTCTTTTTTTCCAAATAAGAATAATATTCTCCAGGACAATCAATTCATTAAATTTATAATTAATGAAGTAAAATCATGTTAAAAAGTCCATCCTCTAACTATGAAAACTTGGCTATCTCTGAAAATATTCAGAAGCATCTCCCCAAATGAATTCAATAGTGACAGCAATCACGGAGTGAGTTTGTATTCTTTCACGGTGGTTCTTTGATGGAGCCTTATTCCAAAACTCTGTTAAACTGCTAAGTTCCAGAATGTCCTGAAAGTAAACAAGCTATTCTATTTCCTTGTCTACTGCATAGACTTCACCCAAAATACAGGTACAATGGTAATTACAGCATAGCCTATTAAGATGAGAAAATGAGTGAGGTAAGAGCCCTCTTCCGATGCTCAAGGATGTTTCAGACTAAGAGAATCACCTAACTTGGAATTTTGTAAGGAAAAGGACATTGACATCGCCTGCTTCACCAATAGTGGAAGGTCTTGTAGGCTCTTATGGTCAAAAAAGCCAGTCATCTGGTTCTTTTCAAGTTCCTGACCCTGAGAAGTCGGGAGGTCCACTGCAGCCTAAAGCACATCTTCACAGCAGAATCACAGCAAGTTTCCTACCAAGAAGTAGGGCAGAATCAGAGAGATTTATGGGTCTCCTTGCAGTTTTCTCCCCTAAAAAATAGGAGGGAAATTACAAACTGGTATTGACTTGACTGACTTCTTTAAATCTCACTGAAATGATCTGAGGAGAAAGGAATGCACTGTCACTTGCTTGGTTCAGAATTTCTTAACATTCAAAATGGTGGGTGGGGGTGGTGAGTAACTCCTGTGGTCCCACAGGGAGCCTTGTAATCAAAGAGAGCTCTGAACAGTGTTAGAAGGGTCTTTACAGCCCCTCTAGCTCCTGCAATATGCACTCGCAGAATTGGTTAAATGAGCCACCATGCTCTGGTCAATATGAATAGGCTCGTAAGATGCTCAGTTTGATTTAATGGCCACCTAGGGACACTTCCATACGCAGAAGGGAGTGTCACGTTCAGTCTGAATAAAGCTCTAAAAAATCAACTACCCCATTTGGCATTGTTGCTGTATTTTAATGACCTCTTCAGAATTCTCCGTTATAGTAACATCTCTGCAATCAGTTTAGCATAAAAAGGCCTGTTTATAATAAATTGGTCAGCCTCTTATGTGCCTATCTTTCCTGTTGGGATAGAGAACTGTAAGATTGTTCCTTGTAGACCAGGCTATAAGATTTTCAATATTACTAGTTATATCTCTCCATTTGCACAAATGATTTATTTCAGGCTTTATTTCTGCCTCAAGTCTTTGTTTTCATTTTATCTCATAATTGTCCTGGGGGAGAGAGAGGCAAACGGATTCTACTTGTGAAGTATGCACAGGTCTTTGGGAACCATTAAGTGAGATGTAGTTTAAGAAGCCAGTAAGTGAAAAACAAAATTGTTCAGTCTTTTGTCATCCTTTCAATTAGGAAACCTATGTGATGGTTGTGAACTATAATGCCCTGGACGGGAAATGTTTGCAGAGGTAGAAGTGTGCCGTTGATTTATATGAATATTCTGAGGTCGAATAATCACATTGACTTGTTAGCATATAATAATCACCCAGTGCACAAGACCCTAGACCTTTGGAATCACTCAAAGTTTTCATTAGAGAATCAGCAGTCTTTTAGACTCACTATGGTGTACCTCAATGTTGAAATTGCATATTACAGGTTATACTCCTGTAAATAAAGGACATTTTGTTATGCCCACACTCAGCTGCATTTCCTACTGTGATTTCTTTCCCAGACCCTGCTGTGACCTATTGCCAAAGACAGTGCATTGTTGGTGAGCCTTTTTGGCCTGAACTTGATGTCTGTCCAGGAGACAAGAATACTGATTAGGCAGAAGGAGGACAAAAGTCCTTCAGGGACAGAGGGAGTGTGGACCTCAGTTACAAACTGCAGCTTGTTCATAAATGTCAAGAGTCAAGAGGAGGGGACCAGGACATCCTGTCTTGAGTGTGCCTTCCCATCCATCTCTGGGGAAGCATGACTTCCTTATGGACTAAGGCTTCACCAGAAATGACCCAACATGACCCCCAGGCTAAATTTGTAGAGGCACTCTGGTTTAGTTTGAAAAGAGCATCAATTCTAAGGCAATCTTTTGCCTTGAATTCTCCGGAGGGGTTCTACAAGGAGCTCAGGGTGGCTCACTTTCAGAAATACTGGTGGAGTCATTAAAGAGCAGGCAGTTGCCCCGGACCTTGTTCCTATTTCTCAGTACTTCTCTTCATTACTCAAAGTGCTCAAAATAACAATCTCTTCAAGAGATACCGGTATTCTAAGTTGTCATGTAGATAAGGAGACTCTTTGTTCTCCAAGGACATTCTTTTCCCTCGTCATTTACTGGCCTGTCGGTATAGAGCTCTACTATGGAAAGATGGCAGTTGGGGAGACTTTCGTTAGGAACGTTTTTTGGTGAAGACAATCAACAAATATTCGTAATGACATCAACAATTTACAGTTTCATTTATCGTGGGTCCCTTTTATAAATATTCTCAGATGTTATGTACATTTTGCAGATAAGGAAATGCAAGTTCAATAACTTGCCAAAAGCCACTTTGTGGACAGTAGTTGAGAGCAAGCTTATGAGTCAGACAGTCTTGGTTCCGCCACTTATTAGCTGCATGAACTAGTCGCTATTAATATTCTTCAACTGGTTTCAAGTTCAGTGTTTCTTCCATTTTACTGTGCTACCATCCTCAAACCATTACCTTACAAATTAACTAAATAGAAAGAAAGGGAATGTATTTTCCTAAATACTTACCACAGGTAATGAATTTTAGGCCTTGTTTTGCAAAGTATGGTGGAAATTATAACTAGTTTTTCCAAAGCAAGAAAACTTGCTCCAAAGACACTCAGTTCTGCTGCTGCTTTCTGTTGGCTGAGGGAGCACGCCTCATCTTTTTCCTCTGCCGAAGGAGAGGGGCACTGTTTTATACCTCCTGTATTTGAGTCATCATGGAGCAGCGAGTTTCTATTCAAGAGCCAACACTGTCTAGAAGAAGAGTCTGAAGATGCCCAGTTTCAGACAATCATGCTTAACACAGAGCATGGACTTTGGAACAAAACATCTTTCCCTTTCTACTTCATGACAGTTCTCTGATCAAAGTCCAGGAAAACTCTGATGACCTTGAAGTAAGCAAGGATTAAGAAATTGAATATGACCAATGTATCCAGCTGTACCTTAGAGCATACAGACACACTCAGTGCACACATGCGCACACATAGACAAAACAAAGCAAAACAAAGAGCAGTTGACTTTCAGTTCTATTCATTAAAAAGATCCCTTTGTAATTGTACATGTGCAGAAGGGCTGCGAGACTGAAATGATACCTGAGAGAGGCCTGGGAATATGTTTGCACCACATTACTTGGGCTGCATGATAATTGAGAGCCATTGTGGCTGAACACTTTATGAGTTTGTTTAATTTGTCACAGTAAATAAAGCTTTTTTGATGCAAGTTAATTAGCTCTCTTGCGTTACTGCGCATCAAATGTAATTAACAACCAACTGCCAGTATGGGGTTGCCCTTGTGCAACATGGTAAAGGGGGAAAAATTTAACTGGGGCTGGATTAAGTATAGGATATCCTGTTGAATCAATCACCCTTTGCCTGCTTAAATTTGGATGGACTAGAATCTAGGGGAAAATATCAAGTCTCATAAAACATCAGCTGTTTAATACAATTTCCCCCAAATCTCATGTATTATGCCAGGTTCACATTTGCCACCACATTAAGCAAATTCAGCTAAGGAAAGTCCCTACCACTGCTCAGAGTTCACTTTCTCCTTGGTTGGCATTGCCTGTCTGTCCACTGTGCTTGGACCTTTTATTTCCAGCCATTTACGTTTCTTTAGCTTTGACATTTTATCTCCCCTGTGATAAGTGCTGCCACAGCTCAGGCAGGAGGGGTGCTGGTGGATAATGGCTAAGAAGGAACTTGTTTGAATGGGCAGAAGAAGGTAATTGAAGAACTCATTCAAAGAAGGGGACCATGCTTCCAGATTCATAGTGATATTCTCATCTGGCTTATATTTTCAGAAAATATTCTGCCTTACTTTTTCATTTTTTTGCTAGGCAAAGTTAACACAAAGACATTAAACAACCTCGGTTTATCCTCGTTTTTGGTCGTAGAAAGGGACACAGTAATAGAGCTGAGCCGCTCCGATTGTCCACTATTTACACTGCAAATATTCACTGGAAGAAAACAAAAATTTAAGTCAAGATGAAATAAACTCATAGCTTTACTTGAGCAAAGACTTCCCGCTCACCACCACTGCCCCTTCTCCATAAGGAGGCACTAATCTACGCCAGTTTCTCTGTGGGGAAACACTCTTCTGGGGAGTAACAAGCTGGCTAGGAAGGGAGATTGAACTGTAGTGGAGACCTGGGTGAAGTCCTGCCTCTGCCACTAACCAGCAATCTCCCCTCCTGGGGCAGCTCACCTTCTCCGGGAAGCAGTTTCCTCACAGAAATAGGGGTCAGATTGGCTAGTTTCATGGTTGTCTTCTAGCTCTCAAGTTCTCTGATTCTATGACCTCTCTCGTGCCCTTCCAGGAAATCCTCTGGTTTCACTTTTTTTCACCCTGCCCATCCCATATCTTTGCTGCCTGGCTTTGGCAACAGAGGATGTGTAAATCCAGCTACAAGGCAGTTAAAAGAGGTGTGTTTAACTGAGAGCCAGTGACACTGTCCTCACTCAGTCATTCAACAAACGTTTATTGAACACTTTCTATAAACTGGGCTCTGGGAATCTGAGGGTGAAAATGATCTGGAGAATCCTTTATATATGTAATTGAAAAGTAGGAAACAGGTAGTCAGCTTAATAAATAAGATCTTTCTACTCATATTGAATTATTTAAAAGTATTCCTGTGTATTTTATATATATCTATCTTCCCTGGGTTTTCTTTCCATGCGCTACATATTCAAAACACTGAAACAAGCAAGCAGGCCTAAACTAAGGCAGAGGGAAGGAAATAAAGCTCCCTTTTATACCTGAGCATTTCATCTTTTTTTTTTTTTGAGAAAGTTTAGCCCTGAGCTAACTGCTGCCAATCCTTCTCTTTTCACTGAGGAAGACTGGCCCTGAGCTAACATCCATGCCCATCTTCCTCTGCTTTGTATGTGGGACACCTGCCTCAGCATGGCTTCCCAAATGGTGCCATGTCCACACTCGGGATTCAAACTGGCAAACCCTGGGCTGCTGAAGCGGAACGTGCACACTTAACCACTGCGCCACTGGGCCAGCCCCCTGAGCATTTCATCTTAAGAAAGCATTTCATCTAAGAGGTGGCAAGAATTCACAACTTATTTTCTTTTATTTGATTTGAGGATTCAGTATGAAAGATTATATCACATATTGAATTCATTTCTCCTCTTACAAAAATAATCTTTTATTAATGACAAAAGTAATACATGCTCAATGTGAAAAAATAAAATATTTCAGAAATTTATGATGGAAAAAAACATTCAAGTGTCCCCTTATTCCACTTCCCAGAGATAATCACTATTAGTATTCTGGTTCATATTCTTCTCTCTCTCTACATGTACAAGTAAAAGTATATTATTGTGTCTTTTCATACATGTGGAATAATACTATTAATACTAAAACTTGATTTTTTTTTGGTGTGTTTGTGAGGAAGAATGGCCCTGAGCTAACATCTGTTGCCAATTTTCGTCTTTTTGCTTGAGGGAGATTGTCGCTGAGCTAACATCTGTGCCAATCTTCCTCTATTTTATGTGGGACGCCACCACAGTGTGGCTTGAAGAGCAGTGCTCTATCCATACTCGGGATTTGAACCTGTAAACTCCGGGATGCTGAAGTGGAGTGCGTGAACTTAACCATGATGCCACTGGGCCAGCTCCCAAAACTTGGTTTTTTCAAAGTATATCTTGGCTCTACTTTCGTGTAGATTGATCTCATTCTTCTTAATGACTATTTTGTATTCCATTGAATGAAGCTAAATTTATTTAACTGATACCCCAATTGATAGATAGTTGGGTTGTTTTCAGATCTTTGCTAGTATAATTGATGCTGCATAATATTTATAATATCATCTATACTACAAAGAGTACTAAACACCTCTTAAGGACATACGAGGTACTAGACACTTTGTTATACACTTTATAGACATCATTTTATTTAATTCTCAAAATAATCCTACAGATGAGGACAGTGAAATCTAGACACGCTATGTAACTTGCCCAGACTCACATATCTAGCAAGTAATGAAACTGTGATTTCAACCCAGAGCTGTCTGATTCCAGAGTTAGAGCTCAATAGTCAGCAAGTATTTTTGTACATACATTTTGCATACTTGTGTTAGGGTACGTGCATCGTACATTTATAAAGATAAAATTGCTGAGTCAAAGGATATGCAATATTTGAACTTAAACATGTATTTTCAAATTGCCTTCCAAAAAGTTTTGCCAATTAGCACTCCCAGTTGCAGAAAATAAGAGTACTAGTTTCTTCATACTCTTGCCAACATTGTGTAGTATCATTTTTCCCCCAATACGATAAGCAAAATAATTATATCTTAGTGTTGTTTCAATTTGCATTTCTTTAACAATTTCATGAATGTGTATATTTAAATATCATTTTTGTCATTAACTGTTGAATTATGCCTCATATGACTACAATCTCTTTGTTTTAGAGAAATCGCATAAAATTCCCAGTTAAGTTTTTTGTTTTCCATTGTAATATATTGTTCATTTTCTCTGTCGTCATATATATTCCAAACTCCTTGTTTTGTTTCTATCTGCAATATCCTTTGGAATTCCTTTCCAGGCTGAATATAACCAGGTACCATGCTACCAACAGGCTCCAATTATTCAGTTCAATAATTAGTCAAGGTCACAGGACCTGGACAAGGTAACTGACGAGAGAAGGATGGTAATAGGCCATTTTAAGTTGACTTTTTCTCATAAAAATGATGATAGTTTTAGGAAGAGAGAAGAAATGGCTTTTTAAAGAATAGCATGATATTTTTTAAAGAGAGCAGAGAGCCCAACAGGAAAACTAAGAAAAATAACATTAAAAGAATAGACGTTCAAAATAATTTTGTTAAATAAAAATTTTGGCCACAGCTAGAAGGACCCACAGCTATAAATAGACAACTATCTGCCGGGGGGGGGGGGTTTGGGGGGAAAAAAGCAAAAAAACGCAAAAAAAAATTTTAAAAACTCTTCAGAAAATATAAACTTGTACCTAAAACTTCACTATAACCACAGGATTAATAGAGTACAAATATTTGAAATGAATTTGTACTTCAGATTAGGTCAAGATGCATATAATCACTTATATATACTTTCATTTCGACAAATGAGCACATATTGCTTCAGATTTCTCTAGTTGAGACATACTCTGGAGGAGTGACAAAGGTAATGTTCATTTGACTTCACTAAGAAAAACAGGTTCATGCTTTTTTCTCTTTGAAAGCCACCTGCTACCAGATATGTCCTTGTGGAGGCAAGAGTTTCTTATCTGTAAAATTCTAGCTTCCCAGGAATTTAAACAAAAAGGAATAAAATAATTATATCACACTGTTTATTTGATACAGTAAACATGTAGATAGACAGAAAGATGACTAGTCAGACAATCAGATTATTATACTGCCTGAATCCTTAAGGAATCTGAGACTAAGGGCAAGATAGAAAGCACTAAGGGGGTGTACAACAGAGTGCACGAGACAGTTAAAGGCGAATGGAATGCGCTGCGTTGTTGGGCTGAGAATGGAAGGGGTGACTTTTTACAGGCTCTCCCTTCCTCAGAGAGCTCTTGCAGCAAAGCAAACTTGAAAATATATCTGCTACAACCTACATCTTGAAGAAAGTGATTAATACAATTTGGCCAGTCTGTAACAGAGCCGTAATGTATTGTTGAAAGGGGCCTGCTGAGGCAAAACGTGGTGTTGAAACATGCTGTTTCTTAATAATAATAGAGGCTACCAAAGCGAGCCTTAAAAAAGGTGGGGCTGGCCAATGATTCAGCTAACATTAACACCTCCTTGCAAAGACTCCAACTTTCTCCGATAGCCTCTGGTTCTTTAAACTTTTGCTTCTTGTTTTTGCTCGGTTTGGATATTTCGTTTTCTGGTAGGTATTTTGGAAACAAACAAGGAGTGAAGAGGGGAAGAAAATCTTGGGGAAACAGAGGCAGGAGGTTGGATTTTGCTGTCAGTAATCATATCTTCCTTTTTTTTTTTAAATGGAAATATCCGGTATGTCACATCTTGTCGTGTGTCATGTTTCAGGTTGTGGCAGATATGGCACAGTTAGCATCTGCAGGATCGGGCGGACTAGGACGAACCGCACTGTGGAATTAGACTGCCTGTTGGGTATGTGTGGTTCTGGAGAGGAATGTCATGATTTAGCCTGGCCCGCAGAGCAAGTTCTGAAAGTTCTGGTAACAAGTAGAAGGTAATTCAAGTACGAAGTCTGTTAGAGAGGACATTCAACATGAAACCTGGTGAAAGCCTGGCAAAATCAGACAATGGGAAATCCTGAGTGGCAGTTTGGGAGTCCGTATGGTGTGTGGTGGGAAGCCTCTTAGGGAGTGGCAGTGCCCCAGTCACTGGACTGAGGATAAAGCACAGGACTCAGCCCTCAGTAGAGAAACTTGCAAGAAATGATCCTTGCTCCAAGGGGTATGATTTTCCTGGCACTGCGAAGATTCCTGTATGGATAGCGGCTGAGTCGTTACTGGAAAAGAAACACAAGGAAACGAGCATGAATTGTTGATTTTTCCAAAGTGGGTAGCAAAAACAGCAGTAGCAGGTTGATGTTGCAAACTCTCATCTCTAATGTAACAGCACACAATTCCCTTGACAAGAGACAAAGCAACTGCTAGGTTTAATGTGTCTTTACACGAGCAAATGATCTCACATAATAATACTGCTCCGTGCTGGCAATCCTGTATGAATACAGCAGTGTAATGCCGACAGTTAGCTAACAACAGAGCTGCCTGCCCAGATAGAAGGTTTGGAACTACACGGGAGGGACATATTCAATCCAAGGTAATTCTGGGGAAACATGGAAAGGCTGACATCTGGACTGCCAATGCAAAGCAGACGCATTCTGAAACACAAGAGAAATACCGGCTGAGGGGTCCTAGTGAGGCTTCCAAGTTGTCATCAAGAGCTTGTTAAATTTTCATAATTTTAATATGGAAGCAGAAAAGATCGCTTTAGAGTAATAGGAGGAAGGACCAGGGCTTGAGATGGGTACATTTGTTCATTTACTGAATATTTCTTGACTACTTTCTGTAGTCCAGGTACTGTGCTGGGCGACAGAGATACGGAAATGAATAAGATAGTCTCAGTCCTCGAAAGGGTTATTATCTACCTTTGGAGAGGGAAACAAGCCAACAATTACAATGTCCTGTGGTAATATACGGTAGGAATTAAGTAATGGTTGCTTATGGGAGCTGAGATAAAGAGCATCTAACTGTGTGTGTGTGTGTGTGTGTGTGTGTGTGCGTGCGAAGGGTGGTCTTGGTCAAAGAAAGCCTCCAGGAGAAGGGGATGTTTGAATTAAACATTATAGGGTAAGTAAGGATGAGTCAGAGGAAGGCGTGAGTGGGTGGATGAGTGAGGATTCTAGTTGGAGAGAACGATATGTGCAAAAGCTTATATTCATAAAAGGGACATGGAGTGCCTGGTATAAATAGTGCTGGGAGATATGGTGGAGACGTGGAAACCAAGAACTGCCAAATCTTTTATTCAGTGGTAACTTTTTGGGTCCTTATTGATAATAGAATATTGAGGACTAGGAGGTAAAGTTCTTCTTTCATGGCAAGACAAAATGAGATTAATATGTAAAGCATTTCCTGATACAAAACTAGTTAGACCTTAGAGGAAGTTATGGGAGAAGATTAAGAAATTTGCTTCTCTGAAAGGTGTGCTGTAGAAAGTAGGGAAGCTAATCAAGAGTTCTTTCAACTTTGGGATTTCTCTTTGTTACCAAACAGACAAAAGGAATGGGAAAGATTAATAAAGGGGAAGGGCTGTGCGTGGAATGCAATTGCAAAATGCTGCAAAATATTAGGGGCAGGCAGACATTATGGGATCTTTTAAAGAGGCATTTCAGTGTCAAGATAATGATTGTGGCATAATAGACTAAAATTATTTAATAACCTTAAAGCATCTGAACTATTTACGGTAAATTCTAACAGGCTATCCTTGCAACCTTCAGAAACAGGAACTCACTGAGGTCAGGAAACCGTGCACTGAAGAAAGCCTAGATCATGATAGACATGTAATTGGTGTTCAGTGATGGGTGGAGATCTCCAGTACTACGCCTGTCTTACAGATTGTCTTCAGCTGTTCGTGATCTGGAGCGTTCAGTTCCAGCCTGGATATGGCAGTCCGTTCGCTAGTGATGACCAGGTTCATGTCTAGTTCTCAGTTTAACCCAACTACTTGTGTGCTAACTTTGTCAAGCTTTTGCTTTGACATTTACATCCAGCAAACTGCAAGCAAAGTGTCAACAGAAATTGTCCCAGTTTGAGATAAAAATGTGTGTCATGTTCAGTTTTCAAAGCACATTTCTGCGTTCCTTCTTTGCTCGTCACATCCTGTAGACGTTAGGAGAGCCACTGCTACCAGCGTGGACAGAAGGGCTGGATCGAAGGAGAATGCCATTCTGTGTCATCTCCATCTGGGAGCATGGGGAAAGCATAGGTAATTTCATAGACATTATCAGAGTTAGAGTTGGGAAGGACATTGGAAGTCATCAAGTTCCACATCCTCAATTGGCAGATGGGGAAACAGGTCCTTGCTCAGAGCCCTAGAATAATAATTGGCTAGAATTTAGATTTTTCTAAGTGCCAGGCCAACACTTCCTTCTAAGCTATAGCATTTCCCCTTTCATCCTTAAGTATGTAACAGAATACTTCTTTTTTATTATGGGTTAGCTCTTTTAGAAAATACTTTGAAAATATAAATGCCATAAAATATGTTATTTAAAAAAATTTATAAGAAGAGTTATATTGAATTAGGATTGCAAACCTTACATGTATTAAAATCTCACATATTTGGTTGCATTTTTCACACCAAGTCAAACAACCTCTGTGCGTGTGTGTTTTTTTGCCTCACATGATCCCATTTGAAAGCTAGCAACCCGGCTAGCAACTCACCATGATAACTTGATTGGCAAAGGCAATAGAGCAAATCTGTGTCATTAATTATTTAAGCATGTTGCTGATTACAGAGTGATTCCATCTATTTCTTTCTTTGCTCATGCAACAACCTTAAGAAGCACATGGCAAAGTATTAATTTTCCCATCATACAGATGAGAAAGCAATGTCTTAGAGTAATTAAGTGATTTGTTCCAAGTCCTGGAGCTGGTACATAGCAGAGCTGAGCTGGTACCCAGGCCTTTTCACATTTGGTTATGTGCTCCTTCCACCCTACCAAATCGTCATCACGTCATTGTAACCATCATCATTACCACCACCACCACCACCACCATCATCATCACTTTATTTTTCTGACTATTGTAACTTTTCTGAGACGAGCAGATCTCAATGTATAACAGCATCTCCCTTATCGTACCATTACCCTCATATACTGCTTTTATATTCCCCAACCTTGCCTCTTGGTTGCCCCGTGAATTTAGCTATGAGGCTGCAGGAAAGATGACCACACCCAACTACGTTATAGGGACTCCATCCTGCCATTAACTACTCATTAGCAGTAACAGAAGGATTAACGTTTAGTGTGTTCTCAAACCGTACTTTCTAGAATATCTGAATAAATTGCTGGCATTTTTTGGTCCCAAGTACAGCAATGAAAATTTTGATGGCAAAATTAGCGACTCAAAATAATTAGTAACTTAGTAAGTAACTATGGTAAGTGAGACTACAGCTCTTCAGTCACTATAGTTCTACCTTTGGTGACATCTCAAGGAGTCCCCTCACTCATGCCTTGATGCTGTATCTCATAGTGCCCTCTACACTTCCACACAGCTTCCCAACCACTGGGCTTGCCCAATTTCTCTGGCATACCTCTGGGCTCTGCTTATCATTTTACAAATAAGTCGTACTCATGGAAAAGGGTTAGAGGAAAAGGCTTTCTTACCCAAATCCAGGCTTGTACTTTCCTGCGCAAATCAAGATCACTTTCTAAGGACAGACTCCTTATGCTTTTATGATTTTCTCTATTAGTGACTCCAGTGGCAGGGAAATACATAAGGAAAGATAGAAGGGTACTTGTGTACCCTTCATATCACCAATATCCACTGATCTGCCAGCAGTCAGGCTGACTCCAGACAACAGGTTAAAGAGGATGGTGGGGGAATTGGGTAAAGCTGGTCAAAAGGTACAAGCTTCCAGTAATAAGTTAAATAAGTTCTCGAGATGTAATGTATGATATGATGACTATAGTTAACACTGCCATTTTGTATATTTGAAAGTTGCTAAGAGAGTAGATCTTAAAAGTTCTCATTACAAGCAAAAAAAAAAAAAATTGTAACTATGTGAGGTAATGGATGTTAACTAAATTTATTGTGGTAATCATTTTATAATATACACATATATCAAATTATTATGTTGTACACTTTAAACTTATACAATGTTATATGTCAATTATATCTCAATAAAACTGGAAAAAAGCCTAGATTAAGCAGGAATACATGGGCAGCATCCATTGACTTTGTCAAATATATCTCCCTTCCTTTCCTTCCTTCTCTCCTTCTCTCTTCTCAGTACATATCTACTGAGAATCTATTCTGAATATAAGCATAGTATGAAGAGGATAGGGAGACAATGACCTAGTTGGGAGACAATTCATACACACTAGGCTGGGTGTCAGGGTATGGGAGAGAAGGACTTTGTTATTAAGTAAGTTTGGGAATATTACGTTAGCAGAGATCCTAAACTCAAATACCTTTGGAGGCCAGCTGGTTTATGAATACGGTGCAGTGTGAAGACAATAGGGGGAAGTGGCATTTGCAGGCTGCCAATTTGCACTTCTGAGTTTAAAAAAAAATGCCACTAGGGGCATTAATATTCTGAGACAAAGAGTTTTAGAAATGCTGTTCTGGAAAGTGGGGAATCGTTGAAGAATTGTGAGATGGATATAATATCATTAAAGCCGTGCTTTTAGGGAGATTGAGAAGAAGGCAGAGGCGTGAGTGTGAATTACATGTAGGGAACAATATATCCCAGGTGGCCTTGGACAGTCCTGGGTTGGGCCTGTTATCCAGTCGTAACTGTTAATAGTGTGCCCTTTCACTCTCACAGGTGTCCTGATTTGGACAATAAAGATCACCCTAATTAGTGGGATATATCAGCCATCAATTCAGTGAGTGGAGCCCCCATTCACAAGGACTTATCAGGTTCCTGTTTACATTGAAGATCTTTTCTTAGGAGGAGGCCCTCTCTCCAGTCATGGCGTATCATACTTTAGGTGAGGGTGGAGAGAGCACTCATACACAAGAGAACGACAAAAGTCGACATTTCCAAGGTGCTTAGTTGCTGAAGTGATGGTGGTATGGTTGACAAGTTTAGATATTGGGATGTATTGGTATAAACAGGAAAGTATGGGAAGCGACATATATCAAACCAGGAGAACTGATTTTCTCAGGAGAGAGGGATTGAATGGTGGAAAATGGAAGACTATGAGTTTTTTCGTTTATAAACCCTTCCATTGATTCAATTGTCATTTTGTATAAGTATTACATTGGTAAATTTTTAAAAGACCCAATAAAATTATTTTATAAATATTAGGGAGAAGAATAAATTGGTTTTATATTCTGTGATATATTGACAAGTTTACCCACACGTCAGTAAGTGAACAGATTTAGAAGACCTTATCTTCTTACGAGCCTATCTTCTTTTTGAAGATCTTATGTTCTTTATTCTGTTGCAGTATACTTAATTTTCAGTTCTTAGGGGATAAAGAAGTGGATTTCTATATCAAATGTTACTGAGCATTAAGAGGACTTTAGTCTTCTAGCTAACAAAAATAATAATAGTTACCAATACCATCTGTGAAGTATTGTATCAGATGGCATTTCTATGCCTTAGTTTAATTCTGCAAGGTGGATGTTGTAATCGTCATTTTACAAATGAGAAAATGTCCTCAGAAAAGCTCAATGACTGGTCCAAGGCCACACAGTTAAGTGTCAAGCTGAGATTTCCACTCACATCTTTTGGTTTCAAAGCCCATGCAATTGTAAGTAAATGGTAAAAGGCATATGTAGCAACGTTGGATTTTAAAACTTTCAAACTTTGGACCTAACTATAGCTGTTAGTCATTCTAGCAGGTTGCACTGGAGGATATCAAAAATAGCTCTGAAACTCCTCTTTCAACGCTGTTCTCTAAGAAGACCTACAACTTTGGTGTTAGGTGGATGGGTGGTGAACCACATCTGACAGTGCTTAGTCATCGTCATAACAAAAGGATCTTGTAATGAAATAATCGTATCAGGACAGGATGCAAGTTTGTATTTTTTTCTTGTTTATTGATACTCGAAGCAGATGGCTATTAAGTAATTTTCAGACTAGTCTTATAAAGATAATGTTGCTAACATTATGGCACTCACTCTCAAAGGTGGCCCTCCCTTCCAGTCTTCTGTTGAATGCAAAGCATGTCATTCATAGAGTCACAGTTCACAGGCTACTCATGGTCATAATGTGACTATGAAACTCCCAGTAACTTCTAATTCTGGTTTGTCTATGTGGTCACCTTGGGAAAGTCACTTAACATTTTTGAACCTCATCTCCTTCTCATGTAGGAGCGAAAGCCCTTTAAAAACTTCTTCTCTTCCAAGTATTTCTGGAAGTTTCCAGGGGAAGTCTCATTTGCTTGTGAATCAGCAAGCACAGTTTGCTTTTATGCTCTTTTGGTGAATGCTATAGCTGGACCTGCAATGTTACTGTTGTCCTTCCTCAAGCTTCCGTCCCTGCTGTTGATGTTTTGCTTCCCCTAGAACCCACGTTCCACCCGAGGTCAAGGTTCCTTGCTTGTCATAATGAAATAGTCAATGCGAATGTTTCCCCTAGAGCTGTGAAGTGTATAACCTGTACAATGTGTGACAAAGTCCTAGTTAAGCCTAACCCCCTAGTTTGCTAAACATGCCCAGACATGTCTGAATTTCCCACTAGGAGAGTAGAAATGATGAATGTTTCCTACTTATACAAAAATAAGTTGTTGCCATAATAAATATTAATTTGTGACAATGTGGAATGGGTGGTATCAAGGAACATAGTCTTATGCCCTGGTTGAGGAGAAAGTCTTGGTTGCATGTGACTGAAGTGAGTTCTGTCACATGCCTCCTGCGGTAGCTAGACAAAAGACGTTTCATTGCCCCTTAACAGCCTTGTAGTCTGTGATTATAAAATTATGTATGAATCTGTGTAGTTAACCGAAGAAGGGTGTGGACCTTAAACAGTTCATCTCTTCAAAAATAGCACTACTGTTCTGTTTTCAGTATTCTGAGACTGAGAAAGTTTAAATTCAATGACAAAAATTAGAGAAGAGCAAAAGAATAGAAAAGTATGGTAAAATTTTTTTCATATTTTATATATGTGTGTGTAAACATACACACATATATATAACAATTAACTCCAGAGTCTGCTCCAAAACAACAAAGTTATTGTTACTCTTAAAAATAAGAACAAAAAGCAAATGTGAAAACTTTTAAATTAAATCCCAACATTTTCAAACAAGTGCAGTGCTGCCTGGGAGATCACGCAAAGCATCCGGAGCCTTAACTGAATGTATGTTGGCAAGAGCATCTTCACATCTCTCTAAATAACTAGCTAATACAGTCAGTATTTTGCACCTCATCGAGGCCTGGCACTTATTTGCAAAATGTTCCAGTCAATTGTCAGCTAAAAAGAATGCAGAATTTCAATCCTTTTTTTGGGGAAAAAAACAGGCAAAATCTTCTCTGCTCCTAAAGAATGTTGCATTGCAAAGACCGGAATTCTCCATAGGCTGCCAAGACTCTGTCAGGTGTAATCTAGCCCGTCAACATTTTAGGAGAAAGGCAGAATCAACACGAAAATAAAAGACGAAGCAATTCAAAAAGGAGATAAGGCAGCACCCATCTTTAAGCTGCTGTTAATTAAGCATTTTATCTAGTCTATTGAATAAAGTTTTGTAGAAAGTCAAGTGCAAAACATATAAAATACTCTAAATTGTTTCTCTTTTCCTTTTTTGTTTGCTAGGTTTCTGTTTATCTGATCAGAACAAAAGTTCATCATCATTTAGCCTTTCATTTAATGGTTTATTTATTTAACAGCAAGGAAAATGATCAAAAAAAAGTATTGGCTGCACAGTTTAGCAGTCAAGAAATACATAGGCTCATAGAGGAGAAGAGACATGTACTGAAACCGTTAGAATACAGGATGGAAAATAAGAGGCATCGTGAAAGAAGAGCCAGGGGGGCCATGAGCGACCAAAAGAAAGATACATGGATGGGGATTGCTGTCTCTCATTTTTTGAACCCACCTACATTACAGGCATTTTATATGTTAAATCCTTTAACAGCCCTATGTGGTAGATGTTATTCCCATTTTACAGATGAAGAAACTGAGACTTACAGGTTAATACATTTGATTAGGCTCCCACAGTAGACGGTAAGGCTGATATTAGAGCCGCAGGGCCCTCTGGCTCCAATTTCTGGCAGGAATACTTTAGGCAATACTTCACAGAGGGAGGGGCATTTGCACCGATTCTTGAATAGGTAGATTTGAACAGTGTGATGTGTGGGAAAAGCTTATTTCATGAAGAAGAAATAGCATGGGCCAAGGGGTTAAAGTTTTGTTGGAACCCCAGGTAGGAGCAGCGTTTCTCCATCTATGGAGTTGGGACCTATAGCTGGTTTGTAAATTGGAAACTTGGCAAAAGTCGGGGGATCATTAAAAAACAACTCATGTAGCCCTTTTGTTTTAACATAAAATGTACAGGCATACATTTATGTCAATCTTTGCTTGAGGAACCAAATCACTTTCTTGGAGTATGAGTCTGCTAAATGGAGTCCCTGCTCATAATACACCATTTTATGCCTAATTTGATACAAACCATTTTGGTTTATTTGAAGTGGAGCAAAACTGGAAGACACTTGAGAGCAATCAGAGTGTGGTATCTTTCTGGATTTGTATTATTTGCTTCCTCAATCTGTTATGGCTGTCTTGCCTTTCTAATTTGACATGATTTTTTTATTGGCTTGTGGGTTTTTTTGGTCAAGCATATAACTTAGTTTTCATAGAAACAATTTTCTTCTTGTACTCATATTTTATCAGTTTTCATATTTAATTAAATCACATAATTGCAAGAACAAGTAAGAGTGGCATAAATAGGTTTGGACAAGCATACAGCTAATTGGTGGGAGAAGGGCACACACGTACTGTGTGACTTGCTAGCCCACAGTGTTTAATCATCCATGTTTTATGGGGGCCTTGTTTTACAGGGGGAATGGAGAGCATTGATCTGATGAGTCAATTAAATAGAAGTGTGTTAAGAGAACTGCTGTTGCAGTGGAAAAATAGGAGACAACATAGATTAGGGTCAGATCTTCTAGGGACTTGAATGCCAAGCTAAGAGGTATAGTCATCATTGATTAACCATTGTTGCCATCCTCACAACATTAAGATCATTGTGCTCAGAGCTGTGCATAAGGAAGATTAATTTAGATACTGCCTAGAGAGATTTGGTAGACAAAATAATGAGGGGAAATAGTGCAGTGGCAAGAGTGAAGGGAGAAGAGGGGATGGATGTGAAAGATATTTTGGATGTAGAATAAGTAGGATATGATAGTGGATCAGATGTGAGTGTGGTATTCAACGTACCTTTCTCGTAAAAGTAAATAAGTAGGAATTTGGCACCTTGATGTGATATGAAACTCTAGGGACCTTATTAGTGCTTTTGACTTTTTGTTTCCATTTAGCTTTAGTCATTTTGCAAACTGTCCAAGTGGTTGCAATGGTATCTATTGCAGCAGCCCTCTGCCCATCACTGTGTATACAACCTCTCCTGTATTTAGCAGAGCTGCATATTATTTCCCACTTGTTACAGGTGTATTCCCTATTGCACTGATGCTAAGATGCACTTCTGCTAGTTTTTTTTTTTTTTTGCATTTTAGCATCTGTAAAATTCAAATTCATCTTAAAATGTCAACGCATCTTGACATACATGATGACATGTCAAAATTTAATCAATTGCATATTTTTCCTTTCTTAGTGGTTCGAAAAATAGCATCTTCTCTCCTCAACCAGGTTATAAATAGCATCTTCCCTCCTCAACCAGGTTATAAATTCCAGGGGCGATTCTTTTCCTCTGCATCCTTTATAATGACTCGCATAGTGCCAGGCACATAGTAGACCTTTAGTAAATATTTGTTGACTCATTGTTAACTTGAGTTAGAATCATGGTAGACCTGGTTCATGAGTAAGTTATTATATAAGGACTTAAAAACCATAACATTCTGAGCTTCAAGGAGACTTCCAAAATCTCTTAAGGAGACTCTAAGAAATGGACTCCGAAATCACATATGAGCAGGAATTAACTCGATTAGCTTAATATTAAAAAAACCAGTGTCTGTTGTTGATTAGCTCTCATGACACTGAAGGAATTTTTGAAGGGGGCTATTTAATTTCCCTTCTGTTTGTATTCTTATTTGTGAACATATCCATTGTTGGACAAGAAAAAGCAAAGAGAGAAGGAGACCTCCAGGTAATAAAGCCATCTAGATTCTACAAGACAAAAGTGTTTTTAATGAAGTTGACTATTTCTAAGATATGTTTTAGTCCAAAAAGCCTGAAAGGAGCCAGATGCTGAGTATACATATGTTAGAAGGCACAGTGGCATTTAGGCAAAGGAAACAGGCTAGTTAAGCAGTGTTCTAAGGAAGATGGTCAAAATAAGTGTGGATTATCTGGTAATTTTTTCAGTTTTCCAATCAGAATATAGAAATTGCTTTTCTTAGAAAAATTAATGGGTGATGGAAATAGGTTTTAAAGTGTTTGCTGATATAAATCACTAATGAAAATACGGAGAACGAAGAATTTTGAAAGGAAAGATATTTGCATTATCTACAAATGGAAGGTGGAAAATAAGGATTTAACACACTGCTTCTAGGTGGGAGTTAGATTTTTGGAGTTTGAGGACAAAAAGTAAGAGATTACAAGGGGTGTAGCTTGAGTCTTCCTCTCTCATATCACAGAACCTAACTCATATGGGAGAACCAAACATTTACAAAGTACATCCTTTCTGGAAAAATCCGTCGCTTGTAGGGAGTGAATTTCCCCATTAGTAGAGTCTACGCCAGCTCTGTTAGGAAAATGATAGTAGAAATAAAACCATAAAAATAAAATATTTGATGAGAAAATGTTTAGTGAGCTATTGATTTAATAGTGATAATAAAAGCAGAGATGATTGTTATTATTTATCCTGACAACTTCACTTTGAATATTCTTTCCTAAGGTTATTAAATATTAAATAATGCTAAGAAATCAAAACATTGCCAACTATTGATTAGTGGTGTGAAGAGATGGCTTATTGACATATAATTAATAGCAAATTTTGACTTCCAATATATACTACAATGTTTCCCCAACGTTGCTGCACGTTGGAATTACATGGGGATCTTTAAAAAATATGATGTTTGGCTCCCAACCCCACACATTCTGATTTTATTGGCGTGGGGTATGACCTGAGCATCAGATTTTTAACAAACTTTCTAGGTCATTCTAATGTGCAACAAAGTTTAGGACTCACTGTATTGCCAATGAAAACAAGTATTACCTACTTTTTGTTTTATTGACATAATAATTCCCACTATTCACTGTGCAGACGGAGAAACCTTTTGATGTTGAAACACGTGCCCTTTGCAGAAAGGGTAATTTGTATAGAGGGGCACTTTGCCTGAGGGCAATAACATGTGGACTCAAAGGAGAATATTCTGAGCATGGAAAGAGTTAAAGAGTCTGCTACATAAGGAAGAAAAGGGATATTTCTCCATTGCACCTGAGTTTGTTAATTTGCTTATATTAATTTTCTATAAAATATATATTCATATTCAAATGTCAGTTCAAAATATGTTAAAAGATAAATTTTGATGATTCACTATTCTGAATTATTTAAGCCTTGGGGAATAATCAGAGGTCTATTTTCTGAAAGGGAAAAACACTTCAGATTTTTGATCATGGCAATCACTACACTAGGTAGATACATATTATATCTTTGTTGTCTTTAATTTCGATGATTCTCTGAACTAAAACTTGTTGTAATACTACCCTTCATAATGGCCCTGACTATTCTTTGGCTAGTTCTGTGATGAAAAGAGCAAGATAGTAATTTCAAGATGTATTTCCTACATGACTCTGCTTTTGTGACTTTATCGATCCCAACATTATCTGAACTCTTTACCCCCTAGTTTTGGGATATCAGATGAGAAGGAGTTATTTAACTATCTCTTGGAGAATAACATCGATGAACTATTTTCGTCCAATGCAGCATAAATTGTTTTTGTCCACAGTGGATTCCACCCAAAGAAGGCAGACTCTGATTACCGGTTATTAAGCTTTTTTTCCCTGCCATATGTCTAAATGGAAACATGGCAGATTTTCCTTTGGGTTTCGACAAAGTGTTTTCTCAAACCGCAATGAAATGAGTTGATTGAAATGCCATAATAACAGTGGTGGTAGTAGATTGTTGCTACTTCTTGATAAAACAGAGAAATGGGGCTATTTGAAATGAGGGTAAGTTTTGGGTGAAAGGATAAGGCCTCAGAAACCAAAGGTTCAATTTGCCGTTAGTCTAATCCTAGCTAATAATGAAGAACATTTGCTTGTTTGCAATCTCTGCAAGCAGGGTGTTAGTTTCCTGCTCCTGAGACGTACAAGAGACACCTCAGGATGAAGAAAATGCTGGACCAGCACTCATGTTGGGTGATGTTTGTGTTGGCTGCACTGATGCAGGAGGAAAATGTCTTTTTTTTTTTTTTCCTGTTTAGTAGCATTCCCAATCCATTTGGGGTGTTATTTAATGAGGCTGGTCATCAGCCCAGAAATGCATAAGGGAGAATGCATTAGTCACAATTTGTCTTGATAATGCTCTCTTCACTTATTCTGGTACAAGACGCTGATGTATTCTAAAGAAGATCGCCTTGCTAGGAGTGCTGATAACAGTGGTCTCATTAGACTTCCTGAGGCACTGAAGTGGACACTTCTGATAGTGATGTGATGTAATTGCTTTATTCTCAAGTCTGAAGCCAAAAGAGTTTGTCTAAAATTAATGAAGGATTTTTGATAAAATAATATTTAAAATCAAAGGCTTAGAGTCTCGGGCATCATGAAAATTGAGATTAAAATCAGAATATGTTATTTAAGTCAGTGCCCAAAATTATGGACGAGGGTCATTTTTTTTGCCTCAATATGTTGGATTAACTCTATATGTTCCTTCTTTTTTGGTTTTTCCCCAAATGTTTATTGGCCATTTGTAGTTGTGTTTTTTTATTGTGGTAAAATATACATCACATAAAATTGTCCATTTTAATAATTTTTAAGTATACATTTCTATGGCTTTGAATACATTCACATTGTCATGCATCTCCACTTACATATCTCCAGAACAATTTCCTCACCCCAAACTTGGTGCCCCTTAAACGATAACTTCCCATCTTCCTTTCCTCTACCCCTGGTAACCACTACTCTACTTTCTGTCTCTATGAATTTGACTGTTCTAGGTACCTCATATAAATGGAATCATATTGCTTTATAAGTTCTTTTTTAAGCATTTGGTTTCATAAAGTCATACAGTTATCACAATGTAGACCAGGAAGAGATCAATAATGCCAAACTACTTTCATGGATAAGGGGGTTGATTAGCTAAATTACTCTGCTGACTCCTAGCCCAGAACATTTTATCCAGTTTAAGGTACTCCATTAAACACTGCATTAAAACACTATTTGTGCTTATATTCACTTTCATGACATTTGTGCTAAGAAAGTCTTTAACATCTCTCAGCCATCATCTCTCTACTGGTCCTATATTTAGCTTTCTCTAAATGAATTAACATTAATTATAATGATAATTAACATAGCTAATATTTATTGTGTGCTTACTATTTGACAAGCTTAATGCTAAGCATTGTATATGTATTGATCTCATTTAGTCTACAAAACATTTTATAAGATAGATACTCCAATTATCCCCATTTATAGATGAAGAAACTGAGGCATGAAAAATGAGGTTGGTTCTACCAGATTGTACAGATAGTAAGCGATAGATCCAGGACACTGAATAACACCATGTGGTTGATATTTAATAAATAAAAATTGTGTGTTAAAATGAACTGGGTTTGGGCAGTCTATTAAAAGTAAGGAAACCTTAAATGAAATTTCTGTTTTTTACTTTTATCAACTGTTTTATTTTCATTGGTAATTCAATTCCTTAATACATAAAATGATCACCCATTTAGCATGATCAAGGATAATGCTAAATTGTTTAAATAATAGAGTTTACAGTAACATTCTTATGTATAAAATACTTTTGAAAAGAACTAGCTTTCTTTTTTATCTGCATATACTTACTGTAAGTATTATTGCATGCATATGTTAGGCATTAAAGAATTTAGTTACAATAACACCTATGAGAGAAGGGTAACACCAAGTTAACCACCAGTCTGGGTAGAACAATACTCTGATGATGCTTTTAATCTACAGGAATTTAAAATTTTGCATCTTAAGTCCACAATCTTTGACAGATCAGCAGCACCTATCAGGTTAGGATTTTCTGCTAATTTATATTGGTTTTAGTCTTGATTTGTTCTTCAATAGAAGTCAAGTCTGTCATCTGTGTCTCAGCCTTATGGTTCCCTCAGTCCCATCTAACTGTCTTAATAGAGTGAGTCGATGGAATACTTGGTCAGTCAAGAGAGTGTGGCTGAGCAATTCTCAGCAAGGAAGTTGGCAGAAGAGGTCATGGGTTACTCAGTGATTGACAATATTTCTCTGATAAGGAGTCAAATAATGGCTTTTTTCTCAGTCTTCCACATCCCAGGGATCAGTAATGAGAATTCCATTAGTCACTTCCTCTCCGGTACCTCAACTTCATACACAGCATCTCCAAATACTCACCACGGATGCGTCCTTGGTGACAGGTAGTTGGGGTGGATGCTGCTGCAAGACAACAAATGATCTTTGAATTTGGAGAAAAAAATCTTTTAACCTCTAATATTGGGACAAAGTTTTTCCTTACTCTAAACATTTGCTTTAGGACTGGACCAGTCCAGGGCCAGAGGAAAGACATGATGTTCACTGCTAGGTTCTCCAGAAATTAGCCTAATGCTCGAAACAGATCAGCATTGGACAGAACTTTTAGACTCTCAATTTCTACTCCTTACTTTCATCCTATTACTCATGGTTCTGCCACCTGGCTCTACTCCCCTGCGTGCCTCCATTTCCTATTTCATAATTACTTTACTCAAAATATTCCTGAGGATTACATCCCTCACTTAGTCATCATAATTTTTATATAATGTATATATTGTTTGTAATCTGTCATTTTCCTTTATATTGTTACATTGTAAACATGCTGTGTTAAAATACGTTAAATTGGTTTAAACAAGTTTCCTTTTTAGATGCCTTTAATTTAGCTCAGATTGGTCTAAATCCATGAAGAACCATGTATTAAACACTCCTGAATAGCTTCCATGAAAAGAAACTTAATTTTTGATGTTTGGTATTATACATTATACAGTTTCTTTATTTTTCACTCAGTTCATCATGCTGTGAAAATTCATGAATATTTAACTATTAAATGAAATGCAAAATTTTCATTATCATTTTATTGAAAACTTGACATCTTAAAATACCATACATACCATTAGTATTCTAATGCATTGTCACCTTATTGAAAAATGCTGCTAAAAAACAATACAGCCATTCAGAAAAAAAAATTTTGTCCGCCCAAGGCTATTAACTATGGTTCCACACATACATTAGTGACAAATAAGTGAAGCAGCCAATGCTCACAAAAGATGTCACTAAAATGCTAGGAAACAACTGTAACCATAGAAACCATCTCACACTGCAATCTGAACATCTTTTGTCAGTGTGTGACTAGAAATGAGATGCTTAAAATCATTAGACTATCAAAAAATCTGAACATCTCTCCATTGAAATTTACATATTTAAATATTTTGAAACCTGCAAAAACTTCAACATGATACTTCTATAAAATATTGTTTCAGCTCCTAGCCCTCAACTATCAGTTTAGATATAACAACAAAAATTATACATGAAGACTTACAATTTTTCTCCCTCTATCTTTAGGCTACATGCATTGTCTAAGGAGCCTAAACAAACACCCCGGAGAACAGAGGTTAGCTCCGAAGGCTGTCTACCTTCCTGCTCGAAATCTTCACAATGGTGCCATTCTTCACCTTTCCTTTCTCTTTTGAACAATCACTGGCTTAAATTGTACCTGTTCCAGCAAGACAGGTTTGCAGGTTTCATAAGCCTTCATGACAGTAAGTACAAAATTGTCTTAGATAATGAGATATTTAAATAAAGGATTTGACAAACCAGTGTAGGAGAGCGTGAGTTTGGATGAATGTGGAACAGCCTTTGCAACCTTGAATATGGAACTGACTTTTTTCCCTTGTCTTCATCTTCTCAGAAGCTCCTGAAAGGTCTGGTTATTTAGCTGAATGCTCTGCAGTTAAGGGGCAGTGGAAACCATTTTCCTTGAAACCTCCGTTTGAAACTAAAGGTTAAGAAGCTTCTTGAGCAGCCTGGATTATTCAGACTTTACTGTTTCTGAATCACCCTTGCTATTCCCTTCAGTCATCGTTCTAAAAATATTTATGAAGCACCCACAACGTGCTAGGCACCGTTCTAGGCACATGGGACACGTCAGAGAGCAAAGCAATGTTCACTGCCTTGTGGAGCGTATATCTTAGCAGAGGAAACAGACAAGAAACGATTAACAGAACAAATACATGAGACACCGACAGTCTGGTGTTTTTTGAGCACCTACTATGTGCCAGACACCATTCGAAACTTTCAAGATTCAGCACTGAACAAGATAGGCATGGCCCCTGCTCTTCTGGAGCTTTCCTTCTGGAGAAATCCTAAGAAGTATTTAGTAAATCCATGAAGGCATAGATAGAGTACTTAATCTTTGAGGACTTATCACTAGGGTCATCAAGGGGCAGCTCCAGGCATCCATATTATAGGCAGTCAACTTGACGTAAATAAGGAAGTTCCATGGACCGATTCTCAGTGGTTGTCCATGTATATAAAATATAGTGTTCTGTTCTCTGTTAATTTTTTCTCACCGTACTTATTTTCTCTGATTTCCAAATGCTCTTTTCCATAGAAAACGAAAATCCTATCTTTCATGAATCTTTAGTTTCTATTTTCCCATTGTCAAATAACAATGGCCTTTTTTCCGCAAATCTCTATAAATCTGGCTATCTAGAGATTTGATAATAAATATGTAATATGTGAAATATATATCGATATACATATATATGTGAAATACACACAATTTTTTCGAATACTTATTATGTGCTGGGTACCACACTAAAGGTGTCATCCACATTCTCATTTAAGCTTTAAAAGAATTTGTTGAGGTGGGCATTATTCCCTTCATTTTCTGGGGGAGGAAAACAGGATGAGAACAGTGTAGTAACTGGCCAAAGGATGCATAGCTAGTGACTGGTATTGCTGGGACGTGAACATGAACCCACCAGACTTTGAAGTCTGTGCTTTCAACCACGATTTTTGAGTCAGGGAGACAGAAAGACCCTGCTTCCCCACCTACCATGCCTCAGAGGGTGCTCTCCTGAGGGAGCTCACCTGCATTTTGTCACAGTAGTCCTGCAGCTTCCTCTACCGATCTGTGGGTGGCTCCTTTCCACACACTGCATTCCAGCATCTTCTCTACACAGCTGTATGGCCTCCACTAACCCCAGCGTCCAGGATGTTCCTCCACAGCCGAGCATACAGAAGTGGAGTTAGGGGCCAGAGCAAAGGAGGAGAGTTTGTCCTGATTGCTTACTGGTGACCTTCTAGAGACTAATGTTTGGAAATCTTAAAGTTGTAAAGGACCATGAGGATATCTAACGCCTTCATTTTATTAATAAGCAAATGGAGATTTAGAATTGACATGAATTGCCTAATTACTTCATTAGCCAGTTAGCAGCACAGCCAGGTCTGAATCCAGGAATTCTGTCTCCCACGCATGTGCTCCTTTAATAATAAACTGGCTCCCACGCGTGTCTGTTGGGTGTATGTGTGTGCACAAATATGCAGAAAACCAGCACAAACATTCAGGCACGCATATGTGCTCTCTGTGCATATCAAGAGTTCTCTGTGTGCTTACATTTGATTTCCAGTTTAAATTTTACTCCTGGACTGTCAACTTTTTCTCATCTGATTTCTTTTACGATTGTTTAAACTGCCAACTGTAATGTCAAAAGCACCCTTGATTCCTGGGAGGGCACTGGAGGAGGAACTAGAGAAATAACTTTGAATCTCACTCATCAAGCCTCCATCTCGCCCCACCTCCTCAGTCTCCTACAGAGCCCACACTGTTGTTAAATTTTGCGCCATTTCAAATCCCTGTGTTGAGAAACAGGGCTGTGCAGATTCACTTGATAGTATGAATTCACTATTGTTTTATAATCTGTATATTACATATATGCACCCATGTGTATAATTCTATATATGCATCTCTACATATGCATAGATATATAGAATACATACATCCAGTTAGAAGGCCCACACATGAAATCTTCTTTTTCTTTAAAAGTATAAATGTGCTACTGAATAGTTGCTATACCTTTTCAGATAATAGAAAACTAATGCCACTGAGTTTTAAAAGGTTGTTAATGATAAATGAACAAATTAATAAAAATTTAATGAGAATGGCACAGCAGCTTACTCTTTGCCATGCTAAGTCAAGAGTGGGCTTCGATTTCATTCCTCAATCACCAGAATGATATCGAATCTACAATGTAAGTGGTTTCTGTCCACACTGCAATCTAATATCCAGCTGTTTGCTTTTCTTCCAGCACCCTGCTGCCCACCCCATCTCTAACCAAGGGCGGGAAGCACTATTAATCATTCCTTTGCTCATTATTGAACTGGATTCTTCTCAGAGCCTCTGGCCCCCTAGGGCATGGGGAAACCTGCTTAGGCAGACCACCCAGGAATCCACAGAAAAGTGGTCAGTGTGAATGCAGGTGGTTGGTCTCCTGCTCAGGTTTCTGTTAAGACCCATTAACTCTGCCTTGATGGGCACTTAAGAGCATTAACTCTTTCATTTCCAAGCCTTCCAGGCACGAAAGCTTTTGAATGTTCCAGGAACACTGTTGCTACTCAGCCCTGGGCACCAGCAGCTTCTTTCATTCCCAAGCCTTCCAGGCACTATTTCAGATGTTCCAGAAACATTATTGCTACTCAAAGCCTTGGGCACGAGCAGCTCTGGTTCTGATGAGAGAACACCTCAGAAAAATTACAGGGTAGGATTCAAATTAGGTCCAAGAAATTCTAGCAGGCACCTCTTAGAAAACTAAGAAGTGCTCTGTACCATGGAATTGAAGATATAGCTATTTTTCAGGGGCTTTGGGAAGATTCCTCTGATATCTCAATGGCTTCCTCCTTTAGTTTTTCCAGTGAGTGAAAATTTACCATCACAGCTTTACTCCTTAAGATTTTACGACCTGTAAAAATACAAATACCCTTGGGAGAGTCAGCATATCAAGGCTTGTGAATGAAATAAGCCTTTGAATGAGAAAGCTGACCAGATTCTTCCTAAGTACAGGCTTTGATAGAAGCTGATGAAAATGCTAAGAGGAGGGGATGGATACAGGGCACGCGGAGGTGCCAACAACAGGAGGAAAGTAAGAAGGAAGGGGGCCTTGGTTTGCTGAAAACACTTCTTATAGTTAGTAAAGGTTACAAGAATTCAAGGACTTTAGGAGAGAAGCGGGGTGGGGAAAGAAGGGGAGGAGAAGAGTGGGAGGGAGGGAGTATGTCCAGGAGTCAGAAACTATTGAGAGACTGGTAAGACAGAAGATTGGTTTGCTTTAAATGCAAGCACTGGGCAGAAAAGAGATGATCACTTTTGTAGGGCAGACAGTAAGGGAGGAAAGAAGTTGATGTCATCACAGTGGACTTCTGCTTAGTGGTGCAGGTAGAAATCAATGCTTTTGTTTTAAAATCATCCTGTTTCTTTATTGGCATCTTTTTCCTTTTTCCATTAATATCATCAAGGATGTGCATGAAGCATGGAGACTTAGTAAATATTTGTTGGATTGAATTGAAACTGAAATGTTGATAATCAATTTCTCTTAAGTCTACTCGGACAATATCACTACCCTGAGAAATAGGCCCAGGAACTCGGAATCAGGAATTGAATGAAAGCAAAGCTCTTTTCACTGGGTTTAAGCATCTCTCAGATGTCAGAACTCTCTCCCCTACACAGAGCATGGCTGGCATTGCAGGGGAGGAAAAATGACTTTTTCCTCTACCCTTCTGAGTTCTCAGCTGGGGCCTCTGTTAACAAAAGATGTATTAACAAGAGAAGAGTGCACATATTTATTCAATGTAACTTTTATGTGACAAGTGAACCTTCATAAGGAAGTGAAGACTCAAGGAAGCAGTTAAACCTGAGTGTTTTTATGTTGGGTTTGATGAAGAATGGAGAGTCATGGAAAAATCTGATTGTACAAAAAAAAAAAAAAAGGCTATGAGCCAAGAGTAGTAAATTGGGGCAAACAGTAAGGCCTATTCGCTCAGATTCCTCTCAGCATTCCTGTGTCTTTGGAAATAGGGAGCTCCTTTCTTCCCTGTATGGTGGTGGGGGGGGGGGGGGGAGGGGGAGGGCACCTCTCACATGAAAACTTATGACCTGCTTCAGAGGAAGGCCAGAAAATCCTTCCTGTACCTGCTGTGTCTCAAATTCCTTCGGGGTGAAACATTCAATAAGCTAAAGTGCCATATTTTGGGGTGGCAAGTCCTGAACTCCATCACCATCTTCTGTACAGTTCCTCTACTTCTCACTTATGAACCTCTACATATCCTGCTGTGTCTAATTGCTGTTAGCACTGGGCTCTACACCTTCCATTGAACTTCCATGCAACAGCCCTGAACCTAGAACCTCAACCTCTGCTACACAGCACTTTGGCTCACAGAGAGGGAGATAATGTGTGGATGGCAGGTGGGAAATGTGGTGACAGAATGAATGAGGTGGGTGGCTTTGGGAGAGGAGATTGATTGCTGACACCAAGGTTCCTGACTTGAAGAGCTCATTAAATAAGGCCTTTACCTACGATGACAGAAACAGAGAATTGGAGGTAGGGTATCACCCAGATGTAATTGAAGCATATTAAGAGTCATTTGGGGGGCCGACCCCATGACTGAGTGGTTAAGTTTGTGTGCTCCACTTCAACGGTCCAGGGTTTCACCTGTTTGGATCCTGGGTGCAGACCTAGCACTGTGCATCAAGCCATGCTGAGGTGGCATCCTGCATAGCAAAGCCAGAAGGACCTACAACTAGAATCTACAACTACGTACTGAGGGGGCTTTGGGGAGAAGACGAAAAAAGAAGAAGATTGGCAACAGATGTTAGCTCAGGTGCCAATCCTTAAAAAAAAAAGTCATTTGGGGGCTAATTCCACAGTAACAATTGAAACAGTACGATAAAATATATCAGGAATTATGTCTAGGATGTGGTTCTAGTGTAACCCAGAAGAACTGTTCCAAAAACTCAGGGGACAAAAATGGCTATAGCTCTTATTTTTCTTCAGTAAGACCTGCATTTCTCTTTTGTGTTCACTCCTGGGAATTTACACAGCCTAATCGAGGTATAGATCTGAATTCTGTATCCAATGAATATAAATCTGGGGTTTGGTTCCTGCAATGCTACACAGTGTGGTTATTAACAAGTCTCACACAGACTATAATAGTGCTGATACCTATTGGCCAAGTCCTTTACCATCCCCATGGTCTTTGGAAGGAAGATGGTCATCCTGGAGAGAGGATGGAGGGAAGATGGTGGGAGAATGGCTAAGCTTAGCCTAGAATGCCCAGGATCCTCTTGGATCATCCCAGAGTCATTGCTCTTCGAGCTCAGCTCTTTCAGCCCCCTGCACAGGTGTCCTCCAAGGTACCCACAACCCCAGGCAGACTGAATGAGGGATAATCTACTCAGCCCCTCCTGCCAAGGGCCTGAAATACCTGTCTGTGCATTATGTGGATCTGTCCTCCAGTTGTTGGGTAATTTTTCCTTCTCAATTCTTGAAACACAAAAGGTCTTCTTACATCCATTTCTTTGACAATAAAGCTCACCATCCAGTTTCCCAAGAGGTGTTCCAGTGCTACTCACCTTCATCGTTTCTGAAGGGCTTCTATAAGCATCAAATTTAAAGTGCTTCTGCAAGCGAGGTGTGAGCCAGGGCTTCTCAACTTTAGTGGCTCTTTATACGAATGGTTGGTAGGGTTTTTTGATTGGAAGAGATTTAGAGATTATCCAATCCAGCGCTAACAAATAGACTTTAGAGCAATGCCAATTGCCTCTCCTATGTGATCAATCATAGAACTCTTTCCTAGTGAACTCCTATTCAACCGTGCAATCCTTCCCAATGTAACACTCCAGAAAGACACTCCTAATTGATCAGAGTTGATAAGCAAGATGAAGGCTATTTGCCACCCAGATCTAGCCTGATTTCCTTTCTATAAGATAGAAGAAAGAGAGAGAGACAGAGAGAGAGAGACAGAGAGAAGGAAGGAGGGGGAGAGAGAAGGAAGGGAAGAGTAAGTGCCTTGCCAAGGTCGTGTAAGATTTTTGGCATCACTGAGAGTACAATTTATGTTATGCCAGGCTTTAATATTTTCATTAATTAATGTTGATAGTTTTTGCTTCACAGAGCTTACATTGTAGAATAAATTCTCCCTAGAAAGCAACCCTGTGAGATAAGTTATAGCACTGTACAATATAGAGGATCTGAAACCCATTAGAGTGAGGAACTTTGCAGTCCTTTGATTTCCAAGCAACATCTGTGTCACTGAGAGCAGAGTTAGTAATCCCACAGACTCATAAGCTGGGAAGTGATGCTTTGATTGGGTTGCAGTTCTTTCACATTTATGAGTGCCTAGATGCCAGATGGACTCAACTCTAAACTTTCTGCTGTCATTCTCAATAGGGAGGCTGAAAGGAGGTCAAGTGTGTGGGCTCATCCTTCAGTTATTTTGGAATTAGTGTTCCACTTAGGCTGGTTCTACATAATACCACATCAACTCACTGAAAAATGAAAAATTAGGTCAATCACCTAGCTATTTTGATAACCAATGAAAAGTCATTAATGTGTCCCTTCTGAGTGTTAGGGATAAACCATGGAATCCATTATTTGTAGAATGTATAGACAACAAATACTATCAAAATCTCTGATCCAATAATAATACCTGATATTTAATGAGTACCGTTTTATGTCAGTCCCAATGCTAAGCACTAGTAGTTTAAATATATTTTCTTACTTAAACTTCATGACATCACTATGAGGCAAATACTGTTTTTCTCATTTCAGAAGTGAGGAATCAGAAGCATATTTATCTTTTTTATTAAAAATTTAGATTATATATTTAATAAAAATAAATATTATTTTATACTGTGGTTAATTGTAAGCCTAAGGAATTTCTATTAGAAAGTTAGATAAATTACAGGGTCTTGGCATACACTGCCATTCCAGTACAACCATTGCTTTGGTTTCTAAGATTCTTCACAGTAAAAAGTGAATTTAGAAAAACAGCCTAGAGATCTGCTATGCTGAGGTCATTCAGGAGAATTTAGCCCTTGGTGGGGTGAGGACTCTTTATCTTGAGTCTTCCATTTCATAAGACCTATAATGCCTTGAGGCTACAGTGACAGAATTTAGACCCTGTTTGCATTCACCAAGCTCCCACTTAGAGAAGCTGTGTCATATTGGTGCCACAGAAGAATACAGAGGGAGACAGTCTAGCTATTCCACTTTCTAAGATTATCCATTAAAGGTACATAATTCAGGAAAGTTATGCTGCTTATTACCAACCTTTCAACAATTTTTTATACACATGAGATGACTTAAGTAAACAAGGAGGGAAGACTTGAGTGGGAAATAAGTCAAAAGTAGTTAATCAATAAATAATTTAAGAGATTGGACACGGAAATAAAAAAGTCATTTTGCCTTGGTGATTAAAGAGGCGGTGCTAGGTCAATTGTGGGTATGCATTTGAGTCTTAAATCATTTTGATATCTGTGGATGAACTCCCTGTTTTACCCCCAACCAGTTGTCTCCTTGAGTCAGTAAGAAGTTCTGATAGATGAGGCTCCCTCTAAAGTTTGGAACTCATAATAGCTGAGCACGTCTTCCCCTTCCTCAACTGTATACTTTGGGCATAGATCTTCCTGTCAAGTTTCTCCCTTGGTCAGGACATGGAGACAATACTGTAAGTAGAGACCCGTGTTAGCATGTAAGGCTTATACGAGATGGTATATAAAGCCATCTCTCCAGGCATGTGCTTTGAACAGGAGGAAGGGGATGGTGGTGAGTGTGTGTGCATGCATGGAAAAATTCTCAAGGCCAGAAGATGCAACTGAAAGAGAAGAAAGAATAGGCATGCAGCATAGGAAAGTGAAATAACTACAGGAAGTAGAACTAGAAGAGACCCTTATGACAGTCAGGTTGATTCCTAAGAAACATTCTGTCAAGGAGAATTGTTGGCCAGGGGAAATAGACAAAAAGCCTTATTTTCCTTTCCAGATCAATTTCAACTCCTTAGCAGTCTGAGAGATGCCAAAGATACTACCCATAGTATGGGCTCATTCAGAGTTTTGGAAAATCTTGGCTTCTAGTTGCCTAGCATGGAAGATCCAGGAATCAAAAGTATAAGCATGAAAAAAATGCCGAATGCAAACACAGATGTTTAAAACTCAGGTGCAAATTATTATACTGATGCAGATTAATCATCCTGAAAGAGAGGGCTGCTGACACCAGCCTGTTCAAGAATGTACTTCAGTGGCCAGTTTGTCTCAAGTACAATTGTAATTGATTTGCCAAGAGATTTAGCCCCTGGATAATGGGAAGGAATAGACAGGAAGTACAAGTAAGTTATCAAATAAAAATGCTTCAAGTGCTTTCTTGCTTAAAAAAAAATAGCTCAGGGATCTATAAATTGACTGAACTTGGCTTGGTTTAACTTTGCCAAATATTGTCATCATCTTTGACTCACTGATGCTATACGAAGCTACAGTTTTTCCGTCATGGGTACATGTTCTTTTGGTGGAGATAAATGTTCTTTTTTTGGTACTCTTCACTCAGCTCCCTTTTCTCTAGCCGTTTTTTCTCTTCACTATTTTTCTAAGCAGGAGGTTCAACCACTGGAGATTTCACTGACATCTAAGTGCAATCACAGTCTTTGGAGGATGGAAATAATTAAAGTAGATTATATTCATATTTCATATCTTTTTATAACTTCATATACTTTAATACACCCACAGCGACAGGTAAAAGTGAGTCAAGATTTCCATAAAGAGACATTTCACCTTGTGTCTAATTGAAAATGCAAAATATGAAGTGAGTTTTAGAGATGAAACCACATTGGAATAGAGGGTCTGGCATATGAATGAGTTTGCTCCTCAGAAAAATGCATAAACAAACCTATTGTTTAATATTATAAAATCGTCTCCTTTATTTTCATTGGGAGGAAGGAAGGGAATGGATATTTACTAGTTGTGTGAGCTTGGACAAATCTCTCAATGTTCTGGGCTTGGGTTTTCTCATCTGTGAGATTAGATTAAATTATTTTATATCTCCTCTAGTTTTGAAATTCCGTTATTCAGTCTTAGGAATGATAGAAACATTCTACAGAAGAGCTGAATGTCCTGGGAGGAAGCAGTTTTCAGAAGAAGTCCCGACTTACTTTATGAAGTTTATTATTTTCCTTGCTCTGGGAAGTGACTGGAATATCCAAGTCTACGAGGAACAGAATCACTCTCCCTTGGACAGAGCTTGATAAAGTTCTTATCTTTTAGAGAGTTCCCTAAGCAGCATAGTACATGACACGTGAGAAGATTTTAGCTTTCTATGTTTTACCATCATGTTTTCCTAAGGGCAACCCTGCTCATCTTAGTGTGCGTTCTTAAGCAGAAGGAGTGAGCCCCAGTGAGTTTAGTGAGCTCGGCAAAAAGCAAGGTCAGCTCATGAAGAGTCTTTTATGCCGTAAGAGAGAGGCTTGGACCTCTCAGCACCTTATTAGGAAGGTGATGAAAAGCTATCAATGACTTTTAATGAGAGGAGAGGAGAGGAGAAAGAAATGATCTGATTTGCATTTTAGAGAGGAAACCTTGGGATAAAGTAGAAAACAAATGTGTGGGGGGACAGCCCACAGTCGGTGGCTGCCGGTTAAGATGCCATGGCAATAGTCCAGGCAGAAGATGAAAAGGAAACTTGAGTAGGACCCGTGAAGATGGAGAGAGGGCGATGACTGCAACAGTGATTCAGGGCACAGACTCACCAGGGTTTAGATGTTTCTTACATGTGGAAGGTCAGGGACGGAGGGAAGTTGAAGATGACTCTTAGGTTTCTCTCTTGGGGTATTGGGGAGATGGTGGATGTTTGGGTAGAGAAAATAATGGGCTCAATTCTATGGATGGTGGATGAAAGTATCGCAGAGATGGTCACAGGAGAGGAGTAGAGGGAAGAGGGGAAATGCTGACTTTATTGCAGAGGGAGAAAAAGGAGCCCAATAAGGTGGGCTTATAAGCCTCCCAAGGTGGAGGCTTATCCGCAGGGCTGTGGGCGAACAGTGCTTCTGGGGCCTCTCACCTGCAGCCCTTGGCTCGCTCAACTGATTAAACAAACACTTTATATCTCAGGGAGCTTATGGTATGGGAGAGACAGACAAAGAGAAATAACCACACCTGTGGATGAGCTAGCGTCATGCTTCTTTCTGTATTCCTGATGCCAAGACAAATAGTAAGCCACTTTACACTTATTGAATCAATAGATAAATTAATTAATGAAGTTCTGTAATAAAACTATGTAAAACCTGACATAGGACCATTGAGGAAACAATGAACTTTTTGTTTTTTGAGGAAGATTAGCTCTGAGCTAACATCTGCTGCCAATCCTCCTCTTTTTGCTGAGGAAGACTGGCCCTGAGCTAACATCCATGCCCATCTTCCTCTACTTTATATGTGGGACACCTGCCAGAGCATGGCTTGACAAGCTGTATGTCGGTCCACACCCAGGATCTGAACCAGCGAGCCCCAGGCCGCCAAAGCAGAATGCGAACTTAACTGCTGAGCCACCGGGGCGGCCACAACAATGAACTAGTTTTGAGTGGAGGGTAAAAAGTCAGATAATATTTAACAGAGATGGTGGCATTTAATCTGGGTCTTGAAGGCAGAGAGTGGCTGAGTAACAACTGAGGTCAGGGGAATGGCCTTTGTGAAGGCGCGTGGATGTTAAAGTGAATTGTCCTTTATTTTGAGCTCTTAAAGAAGGATATCCTTTTAAGACAGTGGTGTTGAGCTTTATTTTGGTATGGATTATCACATGGGGATCTTTTTTCTTTTCTAATTCTTGAAAGAAGACATTTACTCTTGAAAATATGCATCTATTTCATGGTTTTTAAGATTGTTATATTATTATGCTTTGAGAATAAAATAAATAGAAACGGTGTGCACAATTTCCTCCACTTAAATGAAACAGGGAAAATAATTCAACTAAGTTATTCCCTCAATCAGTGAGTGAATGATGTAATGATGCTGTTATGTGAACAACAGCATCAATACTGATGAGTAAACCCTGATAATATTTAAAGACCTTAGTTTCGGAATGAATAACTGTGGACTAAATTAGGTTTTAAAAATTACTATTAATTTTTTTTCAATAAACTGTAGAGTTGAAGAGCCATAAGTATGCGTGTTTTCAATCTCCCTCCTTTCAGCCTTCACAGACTTTAGACTAGAACCCTGTCTTGAGGTATCAGCATTCTGATGTCTTGTTGTAATGTATTTATACAGAATAAGACAAACACAATTTCCTACACTACTTGTCACATATATTCCCTGCTTTAACTAACCACATATTGTTTAATACGTTTCATTTGTCAAGTCTAAAATTATGTATCATGAGGAATATTCCGACTCCTAAGAACTTGCAGACCAGTAAGAGAGACAGAATTTACCCAAATGAAAAATAAAAAGCAATCAACAACTAAAATTTGTGGTTCTGATTATCAAAGTTCAATAGAATTCCCAAAGAATTAAGTTCTCCTTTTAGCTACTTGCCTTGTGGCATGTTGGTAACAAACCCTCATTACACCCAAGGACCTAGTATATACGTCTGAGAAATTTATATTTGATTCACCTTCTCCTCCTGGCTCTGTACTTAGATTTTGATCTTTTTCCAACAGAGTTGCTTTTATGGACACTTTCAGAAATCTTGAATTCAACAAACATTTATCAAGTGCTTCCTGTGTACTCGTTACCTTACCAGTTATACTGGAGGATTGTGAGACAAAAAAGACACAGCCCCTGCCCTCCAGGTGCTTTATTTGGGAATGGGAAATGTGGGAGCAGCTTGGGAGTTAGAGAAGTACTCAGATGACTCTGCTCTAGGCAGAGTGGGTTAAGAATCATGGAGGAAGGAAATCAAAATGCTATGAGTGAAAGCAATAGTCTCCCAAAGCATCAGAAAAAATAGTAGTAAGAACCTTCTATGTATCAGATACCATGGGAAACAAAAGGCAAAGGGCATAGGTCTCAAAATCTTCATAGAAATAAAATAGTAAAAATGAAATTTACTAAATATTTTTTATTTGAATGGGTAATATAAATCTTCAATTTACTTGTTATAAAGCATCATCTTATGCCTTGAAAGGCTTAATGAGGTGAGTATTCTGTTTGATAAGCCTTCCTTACTCATTGACTGAGTTCAGGACTCAGAGTGATTGTTCCTCTTGTCTGAGACTCAAGTATTTCTTTGGGAGTAGACAGCTTGATGGTCCTCTCCTCTCTCGAGATCAATGATATCTCTTATCAGCACACAGCTGCTGGCTCATCTCTAGCACATGCCACGTACCACCAAGTGTATGGGCGGTACCCACTTCCTGTTTGACTCACTGCTATGACTCCTGGGAGTAAATGCAGTGAAGCAGCTTCTGTGGTTCACATAGTAAGACCACAGCTTGTTTCCACCTCACGTGCTCTGAGTGGATGACTAACTTGCAAACTTGCATCTTTGTCTCTTTGTAGGGCTGGCTTCTAGCTGTTTCAGAGGATTCAGGGATTCAGCTGACATTGCAGCTCAGCCTCAGGGGCTCCAAAAGGAAGTTTACAGCTCTAGGAGTCTCGGCCACACCCTCAGAGATTCTTTTTCAACTGGCCTGGGCAAGAGTTTTAAATGCTCCCAGGTGATTCTTAGAGGTGGGCAAGGGTGAGAACTACAAAATGCTCTTCATGGAAGACTTTGAGTTCTGGAAGCCCTTCGTCTCTGGTTCTGAGAGAGGTTGACTACTCCTCTAGGGTAGGAAGCACGGCTTTACCAAGCCCTACTATTCCGAGGAGAATCAGTTAGAATATTTGGGGCTCAATGTAAAACATTATGTAAATATTTTACTCACAAGTCAATAGCAGTTTATCAGATTCTCTCGATCCTTCAATTGACACATATTTCTTGTGTAGCTATTATGGCAGCCACTGTTCAAGGTCAATGGGATGTAACGATAAGAAAGACTCTCTTCTGCTCACAAGATGCTATATAGTGTGGTAGAAAGAACACAGGCTTCAGAATCAGAAAATCCTTTGAGTGCTGACTGCACTATGTACCTCGTTGTGTGACTTTCAAAAATTAACTTCAATAATACAGATCCCCCACCCAGGCCTCAGATATCATGTCTATAAAATTGAGACATTAATACGTATTTCATGGTGCTGTGCATTAGGACTAAGTGTCATACATACACACACACACAAACACACACGCACATGCTCACACTCACACTCAAACACACATAAATATCCACTTAGCAAACATCTGCTTACTGTAGAGTAGATACTAAGCTAAATGTTGTATGTACTTCTTAAATTAAATCCCCAAGATAATTCATTTATAGATGAGGAAATAGAGAGATCAAACAAAGTGTTCACAATCACACATGTAGAAAGTTGCAGAGGGAGCATCTGTCTGATAATGTGGTAGATCATTATAGGCCCCCAATGCATCACGCCTCCTTGTGTTCACACACCTTTGCAGTGTGAAGTCACTACCCCTCCCAAGAGACGGAGTCTACTTCTCTATCTCCTTGGGTCTGAGCTGACCATTTGGTGGATGCGACATTTTGTGAGCTCTGGAGCCTGGGTTTTAACAGACCATGCAGCTTCCACTCTTGTAGTCTTAGAAGCCTGAGATTACCACGCTGTGAAGACTCCAGTTGAGCCCATGGGAGAATGCGAGGCCACGTAGAGGGGAACCGAGGTTCCTCAACTGACAGCCAGCACCAATTTCAATACATGTGAATGAGACTATTTTGGACTCACCAGCCGCAGTCAAGCTGTCAGGTGACTGCAGATGCGTGAGTGATCCCCAATGATACCAGCAGAAGAACCACCCACCCAGCCCTCAGAATTGTGAGAAATGAGCCACTGAGTTTGGGGATGGTTTGTTACTATGCATCAATACATAACTGCAACAGAGACCAAAGCTCTTGCTTTTAACCACTTTTCTAGAAAGTGTGTATAAAATGCATAGTATGTTGCTTGGCACACAGTAGGTATTCATTAAGTGGTCATTCTTATTATCATTCTTATTATTAGATCAGGAGGCAGAGCGTATATCCTCAAAGATCTCACTAACAGCAACGATGATCAATGGCAGTGGGTTAAAGAAACAGGTGCTGTGGGAATTTAGGGGACACTCCCTTTGGGATGGAAGGATAAGGCAGCATTAGTGCTAGCCCTTGAAGCTTCCGGGCGTCTGATAAACCTGTAGGAATCCCATTATCCTGCAAAGCTGTGCCTGCCTGCCTCAGCTTATGGTCACTAACCTTATAACCACTGCCCGCTTCTGTTTACCGCTTCTCATGTTATTCATGTGAAAGAATATGAGCTCCTGCTGGCACTCCCCAAAGTCACGGAATTCTATTAAAAAACAAGAGAATTCTATTAAACACAACTGCCACCGAAAAAGAAAGTTTAAAGAGAGTATAGGCAATTACCTGAAGGCCTGTAGCCTGATTTCCCACGGGCAGCTTTCTGGAAGGTGCTGGTGTATGAGTCAGTGCACAATTTCATGACTGGGAGAGAGGTTATCAGAGGCAGGATATTCCTTTTCTTCAGGGAAAAAATCAGGCAGATCAACATAAAAGTCTTTTAAACTCTCTTGGTAACTGGAATGATCTTGAATTTTTAAGACGTCTTGAAATATTTTAGAAAGGGTTTCAAGTCATCACTGTTTTGATATTGCCAACAGGTTAGTCTAAGTGTCATTGCCTTTGAAAGCAATTTTTTTTTCACCAAAAGATAATTTAATCATTAAATGGCAATTTGGTCCAATAAGCAAGAGTAAGGCAGTATCAGCATGAATTTCAAAAACCTGCTAAGAGCTATAAATATAGGCTGCAATATTTTGCAATATCTAAAGTGTTTGGCCTAATGTTGAACATGCTCCATTGTTCCAACCAGCTGTGTTCTTTCACTCTTTCATTTCTATGAAGCTGGGATAAAGGCTGTCAAAGCAAACGCGGCGGCAGCAGCGGCAGACTTTCTTGCTGAAAAGTTCTGTGTACAGAGTACATAGCAATCTCAAGATGGAACTTTGAATGTTTCAAACCAGAACAAAATCTTCATCTAATTATAAGAGAACTATATTAAGCACAAAAGGCAATTTCAAATTATACTGAACAAAGTTACATTTTACTCTTTGCTTTCAAAATGCATTTATCGCAATTTCACAAACTAATTGCAAATTCATTTTGCTTAATTTTCTTAGGTTATTTCTTTTATTGCTTTCAAGTGCTCTGCATATTTCTGAACCATCGAAATCCATAAGGGAGATTTAGAGGAGCCTTTCTTTTTGGTTAATTTGTATTTAAAGTTGTAGAATAGGAAATGAATCATTCTTTTTGTTTCTTATTCTCGGATTAATGTGGTGACCATTAAACCAGTTCCAGTTATTATAGACACATTCAAAATAGAGGGAGAAAAAGTTACCATGATGAGCACATTTGAAAAACTAGATTTGGAGGAAGACATTACAGTTTTAGAGACAAACTCAAACGGAGCCACATGTAGGGGACTGCCATTTCTACCTACATGACTGGAGGTCTTTGTGTAACTTGGGGTTCGTAAAGAGGCGTCTCTCCATTTTCTACCAAGATTCATTACCTACTATGTAGATTAGCCATGGCAAATGGTTCTTCTAAGTCTGGTTATTTCATCCTGTTTACTGTAATTCCGCTTTGTCTTTTCCTAGAAGAATACAGTATGTCTAGAATCAAGCAATTCTAAGCTCTAAAACTCGTGAGTTCCAAAGTCAGATACAAGTTGACACAGTAAAAAAATGTTTTTGTTTTTGTTTTGTTTTTTTTATATTTACGGTCTGCGCTTCCCTTGCCCCGTTAGTAGGGATAGTGGCCGGCGGTCACTGTGCTGTTTCAGTAGTTTCACAGACGAAGCACATTTCTGGAAGGACTGAATTCATAGTTTAATGTGGGCTTTATTCATAGCTGTTCTAGAAGGAACTGTCAGCCCCTAAAGAGTCTGCAGTCTAGTCTTGGGGCGGGTGTTGTGAGGTGTGTGTGTGTGACTGTTGTGCGTGTGGAGGGAAGAAAGATAACCTCGGGGGGCCTCGGGGGGGTGGGTTCTATGTTTTCTCTCCTGTATTGGGGCCGAGAAGATAGCTACTGGCCTTGGATCTCTAGACCCACATGTTTAATAGTGCTACTCTATCTTGTGACTGAGTAAATTGTCTATGTGCTTGTTAATTAATTGCCCCCAAATAATAAGAAGTGTGTGCACTTCATTCTGCAAACTTTGTGGATTTTAGCAGTTTTCGCTTGAGGGGAATGTCATCAAATTGTGATAATAACCTACATTTACATAGCACCTTCAATAATTTCATACTAAAGGAACCCAAAATACTTTGAAATTCCCCCGAATAGATGTGAGAGCTATAGATATCTTTCCTTTAATGTCCTGAAATATCATCTTGCCTAGATTAAAATACAGTCATTCTTAAAACATTGCCATAGAAAATGGAAAGTATTATCTCCTTGGTTGGAGTTGGAAGTGATCAAGGATTTTGGATTTAAAGAGCTTGTTTAAGGATATAGAGATCAAATTCATGCTGATTTTGGTCCCCGCCCTCGTCTTGCTTGGCTCACCTCCTCATGGCCATCCAGTCTACCACACATCCTAGGAAAGATTCCACTCCCCCTCCCCCCGTTCCCTCTCCTCCTCTCTCTCCTCCTCCTTCTTCAACAGGGTGACCTGATCCTTCCCCCTGCTTAGTTGACAGCCAGAGTTTATGGCTCTGCTCTTAATTAGCAACTATTGGTTTTTCAGGTTTTTGCTGAAAACATGATCGCAAGCTTTCTGTTACCCAACTCTTACCCAACTCTCAGCTGAAAGAAATAGTGGTCACACAGAATGGTTTGAAGGGTTTCCAGATTACTCATTTCTCCAGATATTTAAATATTTACCCTTAAGATCAATTCAAACCACAAGAAAGCTGGGTAGTTGAAGTATATTGTTTCACTCTCTTAGGAGATTTTTAAAAAGATTTTGTTTCCTAGTTTATTTTTCTTATTCAAGAATGATTTTGGACAGCTGCTTTTATTGAGCTGTGCTTTGCTGTTGTGTCATCCTTTAGATTGAAGGAAGTTGGGAGACGGGGTCACATGGAACTTCCTCTCTTTGTCACAGGGGTGTTACTATGAAGTCCATGGCAAACACAATGTTCTCTTTATGTGGATCTGAGAGAGACTTTCCTCTCTGGTCTCAGTACTAGGAAAAACTTGGCTTCTTTATAGCAACTGTGTTATTTTTATATCATAGACATCACCAATCATATCACATTTTTCTTTATTTGGCTGCTCACAAGCTCACAGCCAAATTTGTAGCCCACTTCTAAGAGCTGTGCAAACTTTATAGGCTGCATTTCTCTGTGATAATCTTTCTTCTGGTTTTATTTTACTTGTCTACTCTTTTTTTTTCCCACTTAGTATTTTCACATGATTTACTGAGTGTATTTTTGAATCTATCTCATATCCTTTTCAAAATAGGGAGCAGTAGATATAAGCGAGCAAATAAATAGCAAGGAAAAGCATTCTGTGGATCCCCAGGGGTGCCTGAATTATTTCACATCCCGCCAAGACAGGGTGCTCTCCATTGGTGCTGCCAAGTTGTGTGGCATCCACACGCCTCATCCCTGGAGACCTGGGGCTTCAGACAATGTGGAAGGATGTTCTACTCAGGTCTCTAAGAGGAAAAGGTGCTCTGAGCCCAAGTAGGTGAATTCCAGTCTTCTCTCCTCCCCATGTTGGATACCAAAATTCTTAAGGAATGTGATAGGATTTTTGGAGTGAATTCTGACTCCATAAATACTCCAGTGAAGAGATCACAGGAAGCTCAGAACTGTCCGGTCTTCATGGCTTATGACTTGGGTGTTCCATATGGAAGGGAAAGCTCAGGCAGGAAGGAGAAGGCACAGCTAAACACTAGAGGACTGCGTTAGGTTGGAATAGCCCCCACAGTGGGAGAGTGAATTGTGGGCTGGCCGATGGAAGGGAGCCGGGCGGTCACGATACCGCCCTTAGGGACTCTTCTTCATGGTTTAGGCAAAACAGTTGCTATCAGGGTTCCCAGAAGTGTCAGAGGCCCAAGAAGTGTATGTAACTCAGAGTCCAGCAACCTAGTGCAGGATATTTTAGAGGGCAGGGATCTCAGGGAGTGGGCACGTGCATCAGCTTTAGGACCACTGACCCTGGATTCAGTGAAATGACTCCAGTTCCTCCCTTGCATGCCTGGCAAACATTTAAGCCTTTTGCAACAATACTATGTATGCAATTGTTGCCCTGTTGGGAAGGCAGAAATAACACCACCAAATTGCAAACATAGGCTTAGAAAGTTGCTCTGGCACTGCTCATGTCCTAATTCCTGCCCTATACTAGGGTTCTGGCAAGAAGCTGATTGGGAATTATTTTTTTGGAGTATAGAAAATGGGAGGCAGTCCAGGTGAACAAAAAGGAGCCTAGACAAAAGTTTTATTTCCTTACATTGACTCTGTGCCCAGGTGTGAAGTTTTGTCCATCTGCGAGGTCTAATTTTACTTTAAAAGTATGGACAGAAAAAGAAGAGAGCTCTACACCATCCCTGACTCTCTTACCAACTTCTGCAGAGATAAAGGATAGAACATTTCAGAGATATGAGTGCTTTGCTGGAGATCACCCAGGAAGTAGAGTAAGTGGGATTGGGACATATGAGAAACATTTTGAATTTTCTGAGAGAAGATGATAAGGTAATAAAAGCTGAGATCAATCTGGAAAGTCTGGCTAGAATTGAGGATCCCACTGCCTGGCCTGAACAGCCACACTTTTCAGTCCTCATGTGAATTCCAAGTGACAGCAGGGAGAGGAGTCACCTGCTCTCCAAACACCATGCAGCCATGGCAGTAGTAATGGCACAGCAGATAGATGACGCTGTGCCAGCTGAGGATCAGTGAGAGGTGAATGCAGGTCTGTAGTATGCACACCTGGGGCTGGCTGGAGGCCCTTGGCGCTGTCCTCTGTTTACATGAGTCAGAGCTCAGAGATCCTTTGGCTTCCTGCCTGATGTCTGAGTCACAGCCAGCTTGGAGAGGCCAACGAGACTGAGCTCTCTGGACTACCCCAGACAAAGGAGGCCCTTGGCTTTGACCATAGTCCCAGATCTCCTTGGGCCCAGCCTTCTTCCAGCAGCATCACTCGACTTAACTGTTTATAACAAGATGTCACTTAAACTAGCTCCCCTGGTTACTTGAGATAAACAGCACAGAGGGAGAGAGAGAGCTGAGGCAGAGTAATAGAAAAATGTGTGCTTTTAGCTGAGACTTTCTGCTACTCATTTTGATTTTCAAAATAGCCCCCATTTCTGAATTCTGAATTTCTAGGAGAAAGATGGCAAATCTAATGATTGTCATTTGGATTTTCCTGTGGCTCAGTGGTACTGGAAAATAAGAAGTGGAAGGGCCGACACAGAATTGGGGCTGGATCAATTTTGGTTTTTCTTCTCCCCATCCTGGTCACCACAATGATGCTATTTTGTATAGATGTGTGTTTTGTATAGGGCATCCTCATGCCCTGCTTTAAATCCCAGCCAGGGAAATATGAAAAATTTCTCCCCTTGCTTCTGTTAAAGTTATTTCAGTATGGAGTAACATAACCTCTCATTTTGTAGGCTTCCATTCAACAGTATTTGAGTACCTACTTTACATAAAACACTGTGCCAGGCACAGGAAACTTACAAGATGAATAGCGTGGTCTTTGCCTTACAATTGAACAGGGAAGCTATGACATCCATTCAACTATCTATGACACTAGACTTGCTGTGACACCTGGGTTGAAGAAGTTGGAGGTAAAGTTCTCTGGATGTTCAGAGAAGCAGGGGGAAATTTTCATCTAGAGGTCGGAAAATGTTTTCTTAAGAATGTACCTTTTATGGCTAGACCTTGAGAGATATACAGTATAGAATGTTAGAGTTAGAAATGAGGGCATCACAGGAACAGCGACGACATGAGCTAAGGCCAAGGGCGAGTTCAGGCAACAGACACTGGCCCAAGTGTAGGGTATATAATAATATTAGTAACAGTTCTCTTTAGAATGTTTTATGGTTTTCACATTTTTCCCTCCCATGTTATCACATTTGATCTTTATAACAGCTCTAGAGGGTGGGCCTATGACTGCTGAGGACGAAGCTAAATGTGTTGCTACTCATCGGGCAGCAGGGAGCCACAGAAGGTGTTTCTTCAGGAAGTGATGAATCTGAATTGGGCGTAATGAAGGACAACCCAAGAGGAAGGATCCTTCCTAGGCTGGATCGGAGTGGGAAAATCTGGATTTGGGGAAACCAATTCTGAGGCTACAGTGGGAATGTGGCTGGGAGTGAGAGAACAGAAAGAAAGGGATGGAGAGAGAAGGCACATTCTCAAGGTCGAATTACAGAACAATGGGAAGTGTCTTGAATGCTTCAAGGAGGGCTCAAAAACCCCTATTTTATGAAATTCTCTGCTCTGATCCTTCCGTGGTTGGAGTTAATTGCTCTTTGTCTGTATTCTCAGAAGATTCTGATAACTTTATTTAGCACTTCGTTCTGCCTCACTTTATTGTTATTTATGTATCAGATACTCTTATAGGTTGCAAGCTTCTGGCAGATGAGGGTTTTGCTATTCATCTCTGTCTTCCCTCGGGAGGAAGCGTGCAGCCCAGTCACTTGCACATAACTAGTATTTAATAAATACTTGCCATATTTAACTAAAGTTTGGCAGTGAGAGAAAAAGGAAAGCTTAAACAGCAAGGTTGCAGGAAAGGGTTTATTTATTTATACTAAGAAACAAGTGAGATACAGTAGAAAGAACATCCAAGTTGGAGTCAAACGTGGTTTAAATCCTGGCCCCGGCTATTTATTTTCTACACGACCTCGGCCTAGTCACTCAATGTTTTTAAGCATTATTCTCCATCATGTAACGTGCCAAAAACAAAATCAACCTTTTGAGGTTGCTGTGAGGACTAAATGAAATATTACGTGCAAATTGTCTAAGGCAACGTCTGGTATATAGGAGATCTTCAACAACGCTGGTTCATGTCCGGGCCTGCTGCAGCCCCCTAACTGGAGTACATTCCTAGACAAATGGGGAGAAGATTATGAGAAGGAAAACATACAAGAAAGGAGAAATGATAGAACAAGTTTCCATGAGATGGAGCAGGCAGAGGGTGTTTTTGAAAAGAAAGACAGATACTGCTTGCCTTGAAATGGGCAGTAAGGAGAAAAGGAATAGTGAAAATTTAAAGAGCTTCTGTCAAGTGAAGAATAGAGGTTCTAGAAATACCAACCTCGGAAAAGTTGGAAGAAAGATTATCTTCTGGAGGTGAGGGATGGGGAGGGGATGTCAGCGGGGTTGGGTCCTGGAAGGGAGTAAATAATACCTGGAACAGCTGCTATGGGTATTAAGGCAGGGAATCAACAATACAGGAGAAGAAGGATTGGTCAGAAGTAAGGAATGTCAGGAAAGCCTGGATGGCGTGGGTTTGCTGTTGACACAATCAACAAGGCATCAAAAAGCGTGAGTCCAAATTATTACTGGTCAGTTCCATTTATGGAGCATTTATCAGTGCTGCCCATGGCATTAGGCTAGCACTGAAGCAGAATAGCTTGCCAACCTGGAGTTATATAATATCTGGAAAAGACTTTAGAGATTATCTAGTCCACCCAAACATAGGTGTGGGAACTGAGTGTGACTTGTCAGAAATTATTTTACTAGGAGGCAGTGTGGTATAATGGTTAGGAGTGTGGCTCTAGAATCTGACTTTTGGAATTTGAATCCCAGCTATGTGACCTTAGGCAAGCTTCTTAGCCTCCATAAAACTTACCTGCCTGAGATCCATAAATGTTATTATCATTCCATGTGATTATCACTCCATAAATGTTATTTAGACTCAGGTCTCCTGATTCTTGCCCACTGCTCTGTCTGGCACGCGGGGCTGCCTTGTTGACTGACAGATCTCCCTGAGGATGATGGTGGGTGACTGACTGGAAGCCTCTTTTGCTGCAACTCTTTTCTTTTTAAACTATATTAAATATGTTGGGCCCATGGTTATTATGAATTTTCATCCTCAACCCTTGACACATCGAATTTTCTTTTCAATGTTCCTGTTGAATTTACACAGTGCCTTCAAAATAAGGATGCTTTTGCTTGACATACTTGTAATGAGTAATCTTTGTATATAATTTATGAAACCAGTCTCATTTTGTTCAGCCATATAGCTTTTATAATCACTCACTTTTGAAGACTAATCTCAGTTTTTTTTTTATCAGAATTCTGCTAAAAAGAAACTCTATTGAATATATTTTTTGGACAAGGAAACCAAGGAACAGAGAGGGTCAGTGAGTTTCCTGAGGACAAATAGTAATAGAAATGTGGGGCATGAAGCATGGATTATCCACAACTTGACACATTAATGTGGCTTCTCTTCTACTTAAAACCTCAAACCAGCATGCGCTGATCTAGAAACCTGATGGCATTGTATAGATGCTTAAGGTAGACCATAAAGCACTAAACTCCCTTTTTTAGAACACAGAAATAAGGATTTCTCTTTTCTACCTCTCTCTTCCATTTCTGTGGCAATGGAGACAGAATTAGAAATTGGCCCAGTGAGGCCATTTGGGCCTCAGGAAACAAGTCAATTGTTTGTGTTTCCTTCACTCCAGAGATATTCTGAGGGTTGGTACACACCAGCCTGGAAGAGAGAAAGATCCATGGACCATCTCATTTCTGACTCAGTCAGCCAGCTGGGTGTTGAGACTATTTCCATGGCTTCCAATCCGTCAATGCTTGAAAACATTTACTACGGAAAGGATCGCTGGCTCGGGGAAGACATTTGTCTGATTCGGCAACAGCACTTTACACTGCATTTCCAGATTATGCCTCTCCTTGAAAATGATCTATTACAGGAGCAGTTTATAAAATTAAACACTTGTCATTATGCAATGCAAAATTCATGAAGCAACCAAATGTCAGGGATCTACATATTGAAAAGATGGGAGCTTTAGCATTTCTTCTTTGGCAGCGATTCTGAGCAGTAAAAGGCCCAGAGAAAAACATACTAATCACAAAGCTGTTTTGGAACGGGCGAAACCACTCCTTTTTGGAAATGTTAGTCCAAAGGGACCCTATTTTCCTAATGAAAAAAGTAATTATTTCTTTAATAAATATTTACTGAGCATCTCCTATGTGCCAATCACTGTGCAAAGCATGGGGCAGCATCAATGAATCCAAGCAATACTCTGGCTCTCATGGAGCCTCCATTCTAGCAAGGGGTGGGGTGCAGGGAGGTAGACAATAGACAAGTAAACAAATAAACGAACAAGAAGATAGTACTTTTGATGCGCAAGCTTCCCTCCCCACCTTCATACACTATCTCTTCTGTTGGAGGGAAAGGAGATCTCTCTCTTCAGACTATACCAACGTGTTTTGAATTGCCAGGGCCAAATCACTCATGTGTGAACAGTTAACGCTAAGCAATTATGCGGCACAGAATACCGCACTAGATTCAGAAAAGGTGGAATACTATGGGTGAGAAATAAACTAGCTGCCTGCAAGGAACTTTCCTCTGAAGAAATATAAACCACATTCTTGATAAAAGTGAAGATCATACTTTGGGGACTCTCTAAGCCATGCTCTCTCCCATTACAACTTTGCTTCTAGCTCTGCAAGAAAGAAGTAATAAACACTCCTCCCCAGGTTTTGGCCTGTGATAGATACAGGAGCATTAGGCAAATTAAGCACTTGCTTAGGGGCCCAATTATCTATCCATTTTATGCTCATGAAGAGCACTCCTGCTAGAGGGACCAGTGACTTACAAGTTTACCCCTAATGACTTCTTCATTGGGAACCACACCTACTGGCCGTGATTTCTTTAGGGTGTCCGCTCTACCAGTTTGAGACCTATGGATACGCTAATGCCTTTCCCTCAGGCTCTGCTGTCAGCTCTCATGCCATGATCACCAGCTGACCATAAAGTTGTCAATTGTGTCAGGACATTGAGAGCTGGCTGCTTTGGCACAGCCATTTTGATGCCAGGAACTTTTCAAGAGAAAACGTGGAAACATGGCTTTGACATCATATTTCAACTTCTCACTTTCAGTGTTTTAAAATAGGCATCATGGTAAATTTAGCGTCTATAAACATAAGTTCCCTACCTGCCACACAAGAGGGGCCAAATAAAAACTGCAACCCCAGGCTTATGGCAAGGAAAGGGTTTTTATTTCAGGTGATATCAGCTGGGAGACGAGAGTGAACTGTCAAATTTGTTTCATTTCTTTTCGTCTTCCTGGAAGATGGGAGGCCAGGGGTTTTAAAAGTTTGTGAGGAATGTGGCTGCTTGTAGATGAGAGGCTGGGGGAGTCAGTGGCCTTGCTGGTCGGAGCTTTCCCACCAGCCTGTGTTGGGCCTTGGGATGCTGCTTGCAGAGAGGAGGAGGAGGAAATGATAAGGAGTCCAGGTGGCTGTCCTTTGCTGTCTGTCTCCAGGCAGATAGTGGACTCTGGAGCCAGGGAACCAGGCAGTGAGGACGGAAAGAGTGCTTCGGTTTTAACCCCATATATGCGGCGTTTAATGTAGGGGAACTATCAGGGCCAGCATCAGTGAGAATTAAAGGTGTAGTAGGAATCAGGGATGTTAGTTTCACATGTTAATTAGTAATGACATAACAAAGAAAACAGTGATTTATACATTGGAAGTGCCATTTTGATGTCAAAATAGCTACATCAACATGATTATGTCAAAGTGGGCTCATCAAATCACAATGTCAGATGTTCTTGGATTGTCCTCTTACTTTGTCTTCATTACTCATCTAGGGCATGATGGAAGGGGCCTATTCCAGGAAACTCCTTAATCTGAACATGATATGAGCATCCAGCCTTAGCAACAAGCCACACAAATCAGACATCATACAACTCTCTTGCTCAGGCATAACACCATGCACCTATGTCAGAGAGCAGGGACCAGCTACTGGGGTGATGAGGCCATCAAGCCATGGCTTACCATCAGGCTTTTTATGAGCATTGATATTTCCCTAAAAGGGGGACCACTGAGGGAGGATCTCAGAGTACAGGAGAGATCAGAGACAGGGGTGATCCATCTTAGATTGCCATCAGGGATAAGCATATTTTGAAAGGTTAATAAGACCTAGTTTTTGGAAGGAGAGAATGAGGCATTCCAGGAGGAAAGACATGCAAAATATTCTGCATAGAGGATGCCAAAGAGACGAGTTTGACTGGAACTTAGGACATGTGTTCAGCGAGCGTGTGTTTGAAGAAAATGAGTTGTAACTGGCAAAGGGCCTTAAGAATGTAAAGCTACGGAGATTTGATGTGGTATTGAGAGGTCATAAGAAGCTATTATGGCTTTTAACAGGTGAGTTACATAACAGCAAAGTGGTTAAAAGACTACCCAAGTTTCTTTGTGAGATGCACTGGTACAGGAGTGGGATTAGAAGCCAGAAGAGCTACCCTGAATTTCTCTACAACCCAGATATAAGACAACAAAGGTATACGGATTTACACTCATTTTGCAATGGCTGCAGAAGTGAAAATGAAGATGCAATTTGAAAGAAATCAAGAAGAAGGAATTTGCAAGACTTGGGAAAAGCTTTAATGTCAGGGGTAAAAGAAGGATAAATCCCAAATGAACCTAAGGTGCTGAGCTGAGTTGAAGATTGTACATATTGTTGTCATTGATAGCAACGGACAGGCTTGGGCAGCATGTCTATTTGGGGGTAGGAGTCAGAGGCCAGAGTTTATTTATCATAGTGTTGATGGCACAACCTAGAAGAAACATTCTATTGCAACAGTGAATGGTGATATGGGTCTAGAAAGAGGCTGAAAAATCTTGGTGGAAAGGGAGGATTTGGGAACTATCTTTGTAGAGATGGTAGCTAAAATCACATGAGCAAATCATCATTGTCACCATCAGCAGCAGCAGCATCTCTATCATCATGAAGCATTGTATAAAAATACAGCAGAGATGAGTAAATATATTTGTAAAGTCACAAACGTGTATGGACAAAATCCAAGTTTGATCAATTTCCCATAGGAGAAGATAAGAAATCAGTGAAAAGTTGAAAGCAATGAGGTATTTGAAAAAAAGAATAAGCAAAGCAGAGAAGAGAGAGGGTGCTTCAAGAGAGGGGTACAGTCAGCTTGCTACAATGAAGCAATGAATTCAAGAATTTGACCTTCCAGAAAGGCTAGCTTCCTTTTTAGAAAGTAATGGGTTTACAGGCAGGGTGAAGTAGGGAGTGGCTGGAGAAGAAATGGAGATTGTGATAGAAATCAGTTTAAAGAGGACAAAATCAAAGTTGGAAGGAGCTTAGAGGTCATCTATTGTACCTTCTCCATTTCAGGAATCATTTTCAGGATCTGCAGCCCTGACAGATAGTCGCTTCACCTTGTTGGAAGGGCACGCCATAGTTTGTCAGGCAGTTGATTCCATATTTGGACTGGGTAAGTGAATTCTTCATTTCATTGAAATAAAATATGAAAAGATACAGCTACAGATAGTACAAATTTGCTGGTAGCAGGAAAGTACAAAGGGATCCGGTGAAACCCCTATGTTTATTTTAACTAACAGGGGGGCTTGTACACAGTTAAAGGACAAGAAAAAGAAGTGTTAGAGATGAAAGAGATAAGGAGTCTAGAAGGAGAGGGATGATAAAGCCTCTTAGAGGCCAGAGGCAGGAAGTGATCAGAGACACAGACGGAAAGGTGTTTTCTTTTTATTTATCTGCCCACTAACCAGTGCCTAATACAGTGTTTTTAGCATAGTATATGTGCAAGAGAGAGACTTGCTGATTGATTAATTGAGGAGAAGAAAGGTTTTTTTCGAGATCCAGGAAAAGATAAAGGGAGGGATTCAAAAGCAGGTCTAGAAATTGTGTGAGCTGAGGAGCAAGAGAAAATCCAAACGTATCATTTTGGCCACTGAAAAGAAAATGGCTGCTGTTTTAGTCAATTTTAAAGATAACGATTAGAAGAAAAAAGCTCTGTGAGTCCTTTGTACCTTCTCCCAAAACTGAAGTAATAGGAAAGGCATTTAGATCAAACTGTCCCTCCCAGAGGATGAGCTATGCCAACAGAACCTCGGCCAGATGGGAGCTGTAGAAAGAGGCTCAGGGGCATTTTGTTGCCCAGTCATTTTGGATTCAAACCAGGTGCCTCCAGGGTGGAAGGCCAGAGCTTTGCCAGTCAAGAGCAGGGATGTAAGCTGCCGTTGTGTGAAAACAAGTTAAGATGCTTGGTTCCAGGGAATATGGTCCAAGTGTCATAAATGCATCTGTTTAATAATGCGTCTCAGTGGCTGTTCCAGAATTTGGGTGCCTTGAGCTGTCTTTGTTTCCTCATTTCCAGAAAAATGAACAAGCCTGTGTCTTAACAAAAGCACTAGATGGCAGCATAGGACATCTATTCAACTGTCTCTCTCCCCAGGCTGCTGGAATTTTGACAGATACAAAACGGTACCTGTGGTTTTGTGTATAAAACTGGTATAACTGTTTGTACATTTAAAAAATGTAACAATAAATTAAACATAAGGGAAAGGGGTTGCTAATAAATACAGTGTTAGACTGCATTTTTGTATACCAGGTGACAAGCTCGGGCATTCAAACCTGATTGGTGCAGGAGATGGGCAGGATGGGAAGCAAGTTGAGGGAGCTGCAAAATGTACATGCTGGGTGGTTATAGCTTCCTTGAGGGTTGTTGTTGATTCACCCATATGTCTGTGTGCATTACACAGAGGTGAAAATCTAGGAAAGTGAGGGGTACGATATGTTTGAAAGTCTGGTTACCAGGGATTCTAGAAGGAAGCACTATTCTGTGATTCCCTAACTCACGGTTTGGATGAGTGGAAGCTGAAAGTGTGAGCTCATTATATCTGTTTACCTTAAAAGGGACACAAATCATGCCTCTCCATTCTCTAAGATTCACTCATCATTTAGAAAATGGGCCTCTTAAGCCTGCACACATCCTAGTCTATAGGACTGGGCTCAATACACATTGTCATCTTTTCTCTGTCATTTAGTCTAATTCATTTTCTTGGTTAGAACAAGCTGTACCCTGAGATGCCAAGAGCATGGGTTTGATTCCAGTAAGGGCCAGTTGGCTTGCTGCAGAGAGGAAGAAAATAAAAACTATTCCAAGGCCATGCATGGGAAACCTCATTCAGCCAGCCATAATAAATATCCATTACCACTCCTAGAAAAATAGTTCAGAGCATTTGTCCTATCAAGATGGTCAGATATGGAGGAGGCAGTTCAGGATGGCAGGGTATGAAGATCCTGAACTTATTTTCTCCCATGGACACAACAAATCTACAGCCACATATGCAACAATTCCCCCTGAAAAAACCCTGATAACTAGCTGAACAGCAACTCCACAACAAAGGATAAAAGAGCCACATCAAAATGAGTAGGAGAGACAGAAATGCAGTCTTGCCAAAAGCCCCACCCCCGGCTTGGCGACCCACAATTGGGAGGGATCACACAAACATGGAGCTTCTCCCTGAGGAGTGAGGGGTTTGTACCCCACATCAGGCACCCCATCCTTGGGACCTGCACTGAGAGATGAGTCCCCAAAACATCTGGCTTTGAAAACCCGTAGGGCTTGGGAGAACCATAGCGTGGTAGGGAATGGAGATTCTGCTCTTAAAGGGCTCACTTGCTCCAATACTCAGTGCAAAAGTAGCACTTTGAAAAAATCTTAGACCATCGTGAAGGAGATTCATTTGCTAATCTTAAGGCATCTGCTCGGGGGAAGAAGCCTGTTGGGACCCTTTCCAGGGATGGAGGCACAGATAAGTGTCATTTTTGTGTTCTTCCTTTACTTTAATAGCACTGGTGCTGGTGGGCGCCATTTTTGCACTCTCATTCTAACTTGCTAGTGCTGGTGGGCGAGTGTCCCTTCCCCTGTGCTGCTCCTATGGCCCTGCCAAAGCTGGTGGTTAAGCGCAGCCCACATGAGATGCTCCTTGTGCATCTGAATCTGGTGGTCAGGGGGATTGTTTCTGGGCCCCATGAGTCTGAAACAATTGGAGAGACAGTTTAAGAGACAACCATGAGCTAGGACAAAGTTAAATCCTAAAGTTCATCTCATACTCAAGGCCACTACTTCAAGACTGGGAGACATAACTGTTTTGCCTAACATATAGAAGCAAATGCAGAGAGTCAAGCAAAAATGAGGAAGTAGAAGACTATGTTCCAAACAAAATAGCAAGATAAAACCCCAGCAAAAAACACTAATGAAATGGAAATAAGTAATTTACCTGATAAAGAGTTAAAGTAATGGTCATAAAGATGCTCAGTGAACTCAGAAGAAAGGATGAACACAGTGAAAACTTCAACAAAGAGACAGGAAATATAAGAAAGTACCAAGTAGAAGTCACAGAGCTGAAGAGTACAATAACAGAACTGAAAAATACACTAGAGAGGTTCAATAGCAGCCTAGATGAAGCTGAAGAATCAACGATCTGGAAGTGAGGACAATGGAACTCACCCAAAGAGAGCAGCAAAAAGAAAAAAGAATTTTAAAAAGTGAAGATAGCTTAAAGTGCCTAGGGGGCAACATCAAGCAGAATAACATTTGCATTATAGGAGTCCAAGAAGGAGAAGAGAGAGAGAAAGGGGTAGAAAACTTATCTGAAGAAATAATGGCTGAAATCTTCCCTAATCTGGAGAAGGAAACAGAAGCCCAGAGAGTTCCAAATAAGTTGAAGCCAAAGAGACTCATACCAAGACGTGTTATTATTAAAATGTCAAAAGTTAAAGACAAAGAGAGAATCTTAAGAGCAGCAAGAGAAAACAACTTGTCACATACAAGGGAACCCTGATAAGACTACCAGATATTTCAGCAGAAACTTTGCAAGCCAGAAGGGAGTGGCATGATATATTCAAAGAGCTGAAAGGAAAAATCTTCCAATGAAGAATACTCTACCTGGAAAGTTATCATTCAGAATTGAAGGATAGATAGAGTTTTCTAGACAAGCAAAAGCTAAAGGAGTTCATCATCACTAAACCAGCCTTACAAGAAATGTTAAAGGGACTTCTTTAAGCTGAAAAGAAAAGGCACTAATGAGTAATAAGAAAACATAAGAAAGTGAAAATCCCACTGGTAAAGGCAAACATATAGTAAGGGTAGTGGATTTAATCACTTATAAAGCTAGTAGGAAGGTTAAAAGGAAAAAGTAGTAAAAATAACTACACAATAATTAGTTAAGGGATGCACAAAATAAAAAAATGTAAAATGTGACATCAAAAGCATAAAACATGGGGGAGGGAGTAAAAATGCAGTTTTAGAATGTATTCAAACTTAACTTGCTATCCACTTAGAATAAACTGTCATATATATATATATATATATATATATATATATATATATATATATGTAGGCTCTTATATGTGAGCCTCATGGTAACCACAAAGCAAAAATCTGTGGTAGATACATAAAAGATAATGAGAAAGGAGTCTAAGCATAACACTACAGAAAATCATCAAACCACAAGGGAAGAGACTAAGAAACAAAGAAAGGAACAGAGAGGAACTATAAAACAGCCAGAGGAGCTGTTCTCTCCAGAGCTGATTCTTCAGAGGAGAAGACAATCAGCAAAATGGCAATAAGTACACACACCTATCAGTAAATACTTTAAATGTAAATGGAATAAATTCTCAAATCAAAAGACATGGAGTAGCTGAATGGATTAAAAAAAAGACCAATCTATATGCTGCCTGCAAGAGACTCACTTCACATATAAGGACACTCACAGACTGAATGTTAAGGGATGGAAAAAGATGTTTCATCCAAATGGAAATCAAAAGAAAGCTGGAGTAGCTTTGCTTATATCAGACAAAATAGACTTTAAAACAAAGACTGTAATAAAAGATAAAGATGAACATTACATAATGGTAAAGGGGTCAATCCAACAAGAAGATATAATGTTTGTAAGTATTCATGCCCCCAACATAGGAGCACCTAAATATATAAAGCAAATATTAACAGACCTAAAGGGAGAAATTGACAGCAGTACAAAAACAGTGAGATCATTTAATACCACACTGACAAAAATGGCTACATAGTCCAGACAGAATCAATAAGGAAATAGCTTTAAATGACACATTAGACCAGATAGACTTAATAGATATATTCATAACAGTCCATCCAAAAGCAGCAGAATACACATCTTCTCAAGTGCACCTGGAACATTCTCCAGGATAGATCATGTGTTAGGCCACAAAACAAATCTCAATAAATTTAAGATTGAAATCATATCAAGCATCTTTCCAACCACAATAGCATGAAACTAGAAATCAATTACAAGAAGAAAACTGGAAAAATCACTAATATGTGGAGATTAAACAACATGCTACTGAACAAATCATTGGTCAACAAATAAATCAAAGGAGAAATAAAAAAATGCCTTGAGACAAACGAAAATGGAAATATATCACACCAAAATCTGTGAGATGCAGCAAAAGCAGTTGTAAGAGAGACGTTTATAGCAAAATAGGCCTATCTCAAATAAACAATGTAAGTTTACATCTAAAGGAACTAGAAGAAGAAGAACAAATTAGGCCCGAGGTTAGTAGAAGGAATAAAATAATAAAGATCAAGAGTGGGAATAAATGAAATACAGACTAAAAAGACAAGAGAAAAGATCAATGAAACTAAGAGCTAGTTGTTTGAGAAAACCGACAAATCTTGATCTAGACTGACTAAATAAAAAAAGAGAGGGTTCGGACAAATAAAATCGGAAATGAAAGAGGAGATACTTTACAACCGATACCAAAGAAATAAAAAGGATCGTAAGAGAATACTATCAACAATTATACACCAACAAATTGGAAAACCTAGAAGAAATGGACAAATTCCTAGAAACGTACAATCTTCTAAGACTGAATCACAAAGAAATAGAAAATCTGAATAGACCAGTCACTTGAAAGGAGATTGAATCAGTAACCAAAAACCTCCCAACAAAGAAAAGTTCAGGACCAGACAGCACTTGTGAATTCTACCAAACATTCATAGATTTAATACTTATCCTTGTCAAACTCTTCCAAAAAATTGAAAAGGAGGGAACGCTTCCATCTCATTTTACAAGGCCAGCATTACCCTGACACCAAAACCAGGCAAGGACACCACAGGAAAAAAAAAAAAAAAAAAAAAGAAGAAGAATAAAGAAAATTACAGGCCAATATCCCTGCAAAAATCCTCAGAATCCTCAACCAAATATTGACAGGCCAAATTCAACAATACTTAAAAGGCTCACACACCATGATCAAGTGGGATTTATTCTGGGGATGCAAGGATGGTTCAGTATCTATCAATCAATCAATGTGATACACCACATTAACAAAATGAAGGATAAAAATCATATGATTGTCTCAATAGATGCAGAAAAAGCTTTTCACAAAATTCAACGTCCATTTATGACAAAAACCCTCTACAAAATGGATATAAAGGAAATGTACCTAAATGTAATAAAGTCTATATACGGCAAGCCCACAGCTAACATCATATTCAACAGTGAAAAGCTGAAAGCTTTTCCTTTAAGATCAGGAGCAAGATCAGGATGCCCACTCTCATGATTTTTATTCAGCATAGTATAGGAAGTCCTAGCCAGAGAAATTAGGCAGGAAAAAGAAATGAGGCATCTAAATTGGAAAGGAAGAGGTAAAAGTGTCCCTATTTGTGGGCATGATTTTATATTACACAAACCCCTGAAAACTCCACCAAAAAACTGTTATAACTAACACACAAATTCAGTAAAGTTGCAGGGTAAAAAATCAAGATACAAAAATCTGTTGCATTTTTATATATTAACAACAAATGATTGGAAAGAGAAATTAGAAAACAATCCCATTTACAATTGCACTGAAAAGAAGAAAATACCTAGGAATAAATTTAACCAAGGAGTTAAAAAACCTGTACACTGAAAACTAGGAGACGTTGATGAAAGAAATTGAAGAAGACACAAACAAATGGAAAGATACTCTGTGCTCATGGGTTGGAAGAATCAATATTATTAAAATGTCCATATTACCCAAAGAAATCTACAGATTCAGTGCAATCCCTATCAAAATTCCAATGGTATTTTTCACGTAAGTAGAACAAACAATCCTAAAATTTGTGCAGAACCACAAAACACCCTGAAGAGCAACGACAATCTTGAGACAGAAAAAAACCGGAGGCATCATGTTCCCTGATTTCAAACTATATTATAAAGCTATAGTAATCAAAACAGTATGGTATTGGAATAAAAACAGAAAAACAGACACACAGATCATTGGAACGGAATAAAGAGCCAGAAATAAACCCAAGCGTATATGGTCAATTATTTATGACAAAGGAGGCAAGAATATATAACAGGGAAAGGGCAGTTTCCTCTATAAATGGTTGGAGGGAAACTGGACAGTCACATGCAAAAGAATGAAACTTGATGACTATCTTACACCACATATAAAAAATCAACTCAAAATGAATTAAAGACTTGAACATAAGACCAGAAATCAGGGCCAGCCTGGTGACACAGTAATTAAGTGCACACATTCAGCTTTGGCGGCTGGGGGTTTGCTGGTTTGGATCCCAGGTGCGGACATGGCATTGCTTGGCAAGCCATACTGTGGTAGGCATCCCGCATATAAGGTAGAGGAGGATGGGTATGGATGTTAGCTCAGGGCCAGGCTTCCTCAGCAAAGAGGAGGATTGGAAGCAGATGTTAGCTCAGGGCTAATCTTCCTCAAAAAAAAAAAAAAAAAAAAGACCAGAAATCATAAAACTCATAGGAGAAAATACAGGCAGTGAGCTCCTTGACATTGCTTTTGGAGATAGTTTTTTGGGTCTGACTCCAAAGGCAATGGCAACAAAAGCGAAAATAAACCAGTGGGATTACATCAAACTAAAGAGCTTCTGCACAGTGAGGGAAACCATCAACAAAATAAAAAGGCAACCTACTGAATGAGAGAAGACATTTGCAAATCATATATCTGATAAGAAGTTAATATCCAAAATATATAAGGAATTCATACAACTCAATAACCAAAAAAATTGGTCTGATTGAAAAATGGGCAGAGGATCTGAGTATTTTTCCAGAGAAGACATACAAATGGCCAACAGGCACAGGAAAAGATGCTCAACATTACTAATCATCAGGGAAATGCAAATCAAAACCACAATGAGCTATCATCTCACACTTGTCAGAATGGCTATTATCAAAAATGACAAGAAATAACAACTCTTGGTGAGGATATGGAGAGAAGGGGTCCCTCATGAACTGTTGGTGGGAATGTAAATTGGTACAGCCACTATGGAAAACGGTACGGAGGTTCCTCAAAAAATTAAAAATATAACTACCATACGATCCAGCAATTCTACTTCTAAGTATTTATCTGAAGAAAAGGAAACCACTAATTCAAAAAGATACATCATCCCTATGTTCATATGTTCATTGCAGCATTATTTACAATAGCCAAGGTATGGAAACAGCCTAAATGTCCATGGATGGATGAAATGGATAAAGAAGATGTGGTATATATATTAATACATATATACAATGGAATACTACTTACCCATAAAAAAGAACAAAATCTTGCCATTTACAACAACATGGGTAGACCTTGAGGGTATTATGCTAAGTGAAATGTCAGACAGAGAAAGACAAATACCGGATGATTCTACTTTTATGTGTAATCTAAAAAACAAAACAAACGAACAAAGGAAGCTAAACAGGAACAGACTCAAAGATACAGGAAACAAACTGGGGGATATCACGTGGGGGAGGAGTGGGAGGGCAGATGAAAGAGATGAAGAGGATTAAGAGATACAAACTCCCACTTATAAAATAAATAAGTTGTGGGGATGTAATGTACAGCATGATGACTATAGTCAATAATATTGTACTGTGTATTAGTAAGTTACTAAGAAAGTAGATCTTGAAAGTTATGATTAGAAGAAAAAAATTTGTAACTTTGTGTAATGGCGGATGGTAACTAGACTTATTTTGGTGATCACTTCACAGTATAGACAAATAGTAAATCATTATATTGTACACCTGAAGCCGATACAATGTTATATGTCAATTTTACTTCAGTTAAAAATAAAAAAGATGGTCAGAAGCATTGTTTTTCTATTTTCTTTCATTCAACAAACATTTACTATCTACGATGTGCCAAGCATTGTGCGGGGCAATGAAAGAGATCTTAAAAAAACAAAAAGACAATCCAAAACAGTCTATAACATAATATACGTCTTCGTTATTGCAAAGACAATTATAAGAATAGTTACTGCTGGTGTAATGGTTTGTAATTCACGACACACAGATCCGCAATATCTTGTTTGAGTCTCACAATAACCTTGTCATTTGGATCTTTTTAAAGCTGAGGAAGCTGAAGTTCAGAAATAATTAGCAATTTGCCTAAGACGATAGCCAATAAGCGGTACAGGTGGGACAAGAAGCTGGTCTTTTGACTCCAGTTCTTGAACTCTCTCTACTTCACCATACAACTATAAAGAAAATGCTTCATATTCTATGCCATTTCCATCTCTTATCCTCTTGAAAACATTTTTCTCTCAAAAATGTGTGAAATTTAGATCAAAGATTCGACTTCAAGTGCTGTGTGATTATTTACTTAGTAAATAACGTTAGAAATAAAGAAGTGTTCTGCTAACTGTGGAATAAAAAAAGTAAGGTGCTAAGAAAGAATATTCCACCTTGATTTGTTGTTCTATTGCCTGTTTACAACTGGGACAAATGCTCTTTTCAGCAGTAGTCTTCTTTTTATAGAGTGGGCATACAAACTTCTTCTGGTGAAGGGCGGAGTGTTTTCCAGATGTCATTTCTTTACTTCCTACACCTAAATGTCTCTCATTTCCCTCGTTGTTTCCCCTGGGTTTCTGTGTTTTGCTCCATACAGTATACTCAGCACCTTGCACACTGCCTGACATGTAGTGGTTTCTTTTTTTTTCTTTTGAATGAATGGAATGACTGAAAATAAAGAGTCGTCATCTGTTTTCATCTATTGGCCTCACTTGGTCCAGCCCAGGCTGGCCTTCTGCCTTTCCAGAGGATCTCTCCATTTTTAAGATCGGAACTTACCTCAATTCTTATCTACTAATCAAAGCTGTCCCTAAATTTCCCTAACAATGTATAGTCGATTGCCACACAATCTAGCTCTTATTTTTAGGTTTCCTTGCATTGTTCTCCAGTTGTTTCATATGACTGAGTCATATTTCTCCAACCCGAGTATCAGGTCTAGGAGGTCAGCGCTTATCATCACATAGTATGAGTTTACTAGCTTCTTACAACATTTTGCCTATTTAAATCTATAAACTCTGTGTGGTCATGCCTTTCTGTGATGGCACGTTCCAGTCTAATCCCATCTGCAGACACTTGAGCGTGAGCAGGGAGGTGGCGATGCTATCTTTTGGGGGGTGCTGCACCAGGTGAGATCATCCTGTTTCAATGTGGGCATTCAAACCAACAAAGAGGCCGTGCCGCTTTATTCCCGGAGCCTGCTGATCGCCCATTTTAGTGATTTAGGTCCATCATCTCTTTTTTAGTTTGTCACAAAGGGCCAGTTGTAAACAACCGCTGCCCAAATTGGATCACATTACCCAGGAGATGAGCAAATGTCAGGGATAGCCTCCGTTAGAGTCTGAAGGGCCTGAAACTTACAGCCTGTGATATAGAGCAGAAGCAGAGACCATAAAAAGTAGGCTGGTTTCCTCTTACTTAGCATTCAGTGGAAGGAATCATTTAAATACTCACTGATTTTTTTAACAAGCTTTCAACATAGAGATTAATGAAGTTTTCCCCTCCTCTGCTTTCTGTGTGCATAAGCCCACAGTTGGCTTATCCATAGGCAATATGTTGCCATCTGTACGTTAGATTTGAAGTACACTACCAAGTCCCCAAATTTCTCCCCCGCTGGCCTACTATAGTACAATCTTTAGAATCATTTATTTTGGATAAGGCATTGCCTCTAGAAAATTTCTATGAAAATGGGTATTACCTGGCAGAGACCTTAGAAATTACTAGCAGAGTAATTCATTAGGTCATTTAATTTTCACTCAGCATCAGCACCACCACTCCCCCACCCCCATGTCCCCCACATAGAATAAATAGGAGGATCAAAGGGGAAAAACTCATCACTCAGGGGTAGGAAATTCTAAAACGGTTTTTATTCAGTTTTTAGTTAAAGTTATTTTCAATAGAAATCTGGAAACACCAACAGGAAAATTCAGATCTTCTTGTGAGAATATTTTAAATATTAATTTTCCCCCTTCTGTGTTAGTGTTATAATTCTCAACAGGAAATGATTCAGATTCCTCCTAAGCCTTTATGGATGGCCACAAGAAGGTGGAAATACTTCCACTTTCCACGTGATCAGAGATCCAGACATCATGATCAAGCGTCGGTGCTCCCAGCTTGGGGATGCAGGACCCCCATAGCCCTGGGATTCAAAAAGGACACTTAAGAGCAGGAGAGAGAACTTGCACACACCTTGCTTTAAAATCTCGAATTCCACCAGGTGACAAAAGCATCTCTGCAAATGAGGCCCTGAGTGTGGAAGAGAGAGAGCGCAAGTGTGCACGTGTCCTCAGGGGAGGGGCAGAGAGAGTCTCCCACAATATAAGGGAGATTAAACGGACTGTGGAAATTAATCAGGCTGCAAAAGGATCACACCAGAAGCTCACTCTTAGATTTAGTACTTGCTTTTACAAAGGAAGAAAGCTTTTTGAGACCAAAGGTGAAAGGATCAAAATTCTAAAGGAACAAGAATATATTATTTTTTTATTTTGGGGGGTTTTGGGGAAGAGAGGAGGGGCAGGATCCCAATTCCGTGTTCTCAGTCAACGTCCAGGCAGGTTGGTCTGAGGTTTGAGGTACAAGGTTGCTCCATATCAGGTCTGATCAGCACGTAACAATCTACTGGTTGATGGCTCACCTATCGAATCCCCGCAAACCCTTCTGTACCGGCTCTTACCTTCAAGGATGGGCCTTTCTCAAGGCCCGTGATGACTCATCCTTCGCCCTGCCAGAGGCCCAGGGAAACTGCATGTTTACATGGGAACCGAGCCCAGAGAGGAAACAACAACCAGAGGGGGAGTGAGGCAGGACCCGCAGCCTGGGTCCAGTGTCCCAGGTTCTTAGGAACTTTGTGATGTTTGTCTGTATTTTATCATTTTGTGTTTGTAAAACAGCCATGGAAAACCAGATGATTTCTTTACGGGCGCCACCTACAGAATTAAGAGGTCAGTGGGGCCAATTAAGTAGAGGATTTCTAAAGCGTCAGATGCCTTAAAGTGCCTCAGGCTAAACTGCCTCAATTGCCAAATAATCAGCTTCATCTTTGGCAATGTGCCTGGAGCTGAACTTTTTTAGGGAGAAGAGTGAGAATCAAAGGGTTGTGTGTGTATAGTGTGGTGTGGTGGAGGTGGCAGTGGTGGTGTGTGTGTGGAGTGTATGAGCGTGTCTGTGTATACCTGCGCATGTGTGTGTGGATGGTGAACCTTATAGTCTATAGCTTCATAGAGTTAATGGGAATAATATGGTTTTAGGCAAATTGTTCAATTATATTATTGGCATTTCCACGTATCTGAGGCTGGGCCAAATGAAAGTTGGACTAAACTATTCCTTCAGTTAATTTACTCTGCTGTATGTTTCTACCAGGCAGCTCAAATGTTGATGGACCAATATGCAGTCTAAAGAAGACAGCATGGAGTTCTAGAAGGGGCTCAGGCTTTGGGACTGGTATTCTGGCCCAGATACATCATAGCTACGTAACTATTTCAGATGGTTGTTATGAGGGAAAAAGCTAGGCATCTCAAGAAAAGTGCTCAGCTTGTGGCCTATCATTTAGCAGGTGTCCAAAAAATGGACCTTCTTTTTCTACCTGGTGTAGTGAGCAGAAATGATGACTAAGCCCTTTCTTTGTGTCCTTCTTCTTACTTTAGAAGCCATAGTTTAGCCTTCTTTTTGCCATCCTCCCCAAAATCTCACTTTGTTTTCCAATAAAGGTAAGACATAGTAAGAAGATGGCCCCAAATAGCATATTTTCTGAGCTGAGGAAATATTTCCTTATGTCCACTGCGAGGACTTTAAATTCTGGGCTCTAGTCTTATGGTTCCATTGAGTAATCACGTGACTTAGAGGAAGACTTGCAGGAACTCTAAGTCCCTATTTTCTTCAGACTAACATAAAAATTACCCTTCAAAGGCCTAACTCAAATGTCTACGCTGGCCCACAACCTTCTCTCACCTTTGTGAATTTTGACTGCCATTAGAGTTACATGTTCTGAAATAATTTCTTCAAAGTTATTAACGTCTCTCCAACCAGGTATTCAGCTCTAAGTGTGCAGGGTCCATGCCATATTTTTTCTGTGGTATATTCTATAATGAAATATTTATTGACTGGTGGATGACATTGGTGATTTTATCATCTAGGGAATAATTATCCAAAATGTAGACTACTTAGACTACTGCATTTGGATCTCTCTCTTTTTCTTCTTTCTCCACCACTTTACCTACTTTATAGCTCCAAGCCTCCCACCAGTCAATGGACAGGACAGAGAAAAGATAATCTTGTCTCTTTGTCCATTATTTGATGAAAGCAAATTTGAGAAATCATTGCCTAGAATGAGATTGTTGAGTTCTCTGTGGTTTTTCAATTATCCATGAGTTCTTTATTACTATTGGCAAGGGCTCCTGGAGAGAACCTCATGAAAACTTTACACGAGACCTACTATTATGATAGGGAGATAAGTGTTAAATAAACACATGGAATTTTAACAAATGTAAATACTGCAGCTGTTCAGCTGGGTATAATAATACATACCTGATGCTACTTATATGCTGATCTCCTAGAAGCAGCTGCTAAGAATTTTTAAACAAAGAAGCACAAAATATTTGCATAACTAATGACAAGTTTAGGAACTTGCTTTATTATTGTTAATAACAAAAAAGAGAAGGAAAAAAAATCAAGACTATATAATTGGTGTAACCAGTTCAGTGTTCACTTCCTTCCTTCCTTGCTAAAAGTACTTAGGGATGGACGGCAGGGAGAAGGGGAATGGGACTGGGAATAAGAGAAGTTGGGAAGAGGTGTGTACATCACAAGTGAGCCCATTTTGCTAGCCTCTGTCGTGATGACAACCGAGAAAACATTCCTAACAGCTCCCATGTCTCCATTTCAGCAGCTACCAACATCACGCTGTCCTAACACTGGAGTACCACAGGCCAGTCCACACACTATAGAAAGTGCTGTAATATAGCTTCTATTTACCAATGGCAGACAGCCTGAGTGCTGTGGGCATATTTCCCGTATGGCACACTATGGCAGATATGTGGGCTTTGGCAAACATTGGTGACCTTACATACATTCCCAGAAAGTTAAATAAGTCAATTTCCAGGGCCTGAAACAGTTTAACACTAACAACAGGGCTTTCCCTTCTAGTTTTTGCATCCCACTTATGTTACTCTTTCAGCGTCCGGTAAGATAGGGCTCTCAGGCTGAGAGACAAAGTGCAGGGCCCTTGCTGTTCTGTGCATACTAAGCAGATCTCATACCCATCATGCGATGAATGGTAAAATGGCTCCGATTTTAAGTGGAGGCAGTAAGTCTTCTAAGAAACATCAGTTACTTTCAGTGGGGAAGCCAGTTGTCCAGTGCCTGCGTCAACTTCCGCTAGAGTTGGGTGCAGGGCCTAGAGGGGTGGAGCGGGTAGAGAGGAGAAGGACTTCTTAGGGCTTGCTGTTTCTCTGATGATTCCCCAACAGCCAGTGCAGCGTCTCTGTTATTGTGAGATCTGAGGCAAAGACCTGAAAGAGGCTGCTGAAAATTTCTACGTCCCAGGGCTCCAACTGCTTTTGAAGGAAAGCAACAGCATCGCGGTGATTATCACCAGGTACAATAGAAGGGTACAAATACATGTAATAATCCAGTGTATGTATCAGTCGGCATAGATGAGGCGCCATAACAAAAACTCTTAAATCTCAGTGGCTTAACACAATGAAGATTTATTACTTGTGCGAGTCATAGTCTAACGCAAGTCGATGGTGTGTATGCGGGTCTCCCACAGGAGCTTCTCACATCTTCTAGGGCCTTAAAGCACTCCATGGGATCCTCTGAAATCAGCCTCGTAACAAAAAAGAAAGAGAACATGGAGGAGGCACAACCGTTTTAAACTGCCTTGGCATGGAGGGGCCACATATTGCTTCTTCTCAGGTTTTATTGTGAGAAGAAGTCACATGACCCTATCTAATTGCAGTGGGTCTGGGAAATGTGACCGACCATTCACCAAAGAAAAGAACACAGATAATGGTGAGCACTAGCTGTCTATCGCAGTGCAATTCTCTGCTTTGACAATAGCAATATCTTTGTAAACAGGACAAGCCTTTTTTTTTTTTATTATGCGATCTAGCTAGGGCATACTGCCAGCCTTACTCCGTGTGATAATTTGTGAAAGAAGTGCAGACACAATAGGGTGACTGTGAAGTTTTCCTTTTGTATTACCTTCTCACAATACGCATTCTGCCACTGCACACTGCAGCTGGGGATCAGTATTTCGGGAGTGGATTCAGTACCAGTCAGATCTTGTCAAGTGAGCATACACCACAGGCCCTTGATCCGAGCCTGGGTAGCTGTTTAAGAGGGTTGTAAATTTTAAGACAGTGCCATTCCCAATTGCAATGGCACCTCATGTTTCATTTCTAGCTCCTTGGTGAGAGTGTCTCCTCCCACTGGCACGACATTTAGATTGTTTTAGTGGCTCCTAAGATGGGTGTGAGGAGAACGGAAAAACTCCTTTGAATTGTAATCAGTCTGTCTCCAGACATAATGCTAGCAAAGATGCTTAAACAGCACTCTCTAAAGATGTTAAGAAAATATTTGTAGTGCTTCACACACACCTATAGACAAAAAACAGTTCTTGTTGCTGTAGAAGCAACAACACTGTACAGCCTTAATTAAAGCATCATCTGACCTGTTTTTTTTTTTTTATGCTACAGTTGCAGAATCCTGCTGAAGAAAAGGATTAATTACAGATGAGCTGTGTGTCATGATAATTAACTATTGCGGCGTCTCTTATTTGCCACATTCTGGTACTTTTTCCGCCTTAGTAGACTCAAGCAATGAGAATTTTTATCACATCCCCTGCCTGCAGTCCCTGATGGATTTGTCACACATAAATTTGCACGGCATACACAAAATATTGAGCCATCAGCATTTTCTTAATCCCTATCACATTGGAACAGACAGCAAAGCCTCGTTTCTAGTAAGGCGAAAAGGTCCAGCTATAGAGATAGTAAAGGGATCATGAAATGTGGGAACAACAGATCCTGAAGTGAGAAAAGATCCTGAAGGAAAGTTGACATAAGCTAGCTTTGGAAATATTGAACACATGTTGACGGGAGGTGAATAAATTGAATCCAAATGATCGTGATGAGAGAACAAGATCATCTGGCTCAGATCTGATTAAGATGGGATTTTTCCACTTAATACAATACAAGCTCATTGATTGCCAGGGTCACATCAAGTTGTATAGTTTTCCATGGGATGTAGAACTTCCAAAAGCATCCTTGGAAAGTGGGGCCATAATCCTAGAAAATGCATAATTTTGTCTACTTGAAAGGATTCTATTAGCATTACCATTACATTTCCTAAGCAAAGCGGCTAAAAGTGCACCCGTAACTACCTTGCAGCTCTCTTCTGTGTTGATTTGTGCTCAGTTCAGCAGAAGGCTGTGAGTAGTTAATCAAGAGAATCAACGATGGTTTTCTTTGACTTTGGATCTTCCAAGAATCCCTCATTTTGGTTGCAGACAGCTCAGGTCACGGGCTCCGGCTTCCCTGCGATCACCTCATTTCTAGAATTTCTGAAAACAGCCTTCTCGGCTTCATTCCTCCAGCCCTTTCAATAGTTGTGCAAGTGGATAATTCTCTGTATTGAATTTCTGTCTAATCAAAACACCTAAGGTGGCTTCAGTCTTCCTAATTAAACTCTGATTAATGGATATATTTTCCCTGAGTAGAGTTCTAATTCTGCATCTGACCAATTTCTGGGTAATTATGCATAGTGGAAATTTTTTCATAAATAGTCAAAATTTCAATTTGTTTGAGGTGAATAATTTTGTAACAAATTCTTTTAAAGCATAAATTATTTCACCTCTCCTTTCAAAATAACTTGTACATAGGCTGTCAAGTTATCCACTGAAAATGAAGGGCAGACTCATCCAAGGGCACGAGCAGACTGATTGTGTCTCCTAGATTCATCGCATGTTACTTTTTGGAAAAAGGTAAGTCATATATAAATAATTAACAAATAAAATATCTTTTGATTTTCTAGAAAATATGCTTCCCATATTTCCTAATCCATGATTTAATTCTGCCAAGTTATGAGATAAACCTAACTGGAGAGAGAGATGGGAAATGTAAATTCTATCAATGTCTTGCTTGGGGACCATTTTCTAGTCATTTAGAATTGTGTCTGCCACATATAAAATCTTGAGAGTCTACTCAGTGCCTTATAAAAGTTCAAAATGTCTCAATAATCATATTACATTACATAAATACATATTTTGATATAAGGCATTAAATATGAACAGTTGCCATTTCTGTTAAAGAATTAAAATCCAAAAACCATAAGAACTATATGGCTGATCTCAAAAGTGAGAGTTCTGGCTGATTTTCTGTCTTACAAACAGCAGATATTCCGCTCTCCTGGACAAACTGAAATTCACACACACTTGCATTCTTGCACAAATGCATACTACGGTTAAGAACAACTCATGGGGGGCCAGCCCTGTGGCTGAGTGGTTAAGTTCATGTGCTCTGTTTTGGTGGCCTGGGTTCATCAGTTCGGATCCTGGGTGTGGACATGGCACTGCTTATCAAGCCATGCTGAGGTGGTGTCCCACACAGCAAAACTAGAAGGACCCACAACTAGAACATACAACTATGTACTGGGGGCTTTGGGGAGAAGAGTTAAAAGAAAAAAGATTGGCAACAGATGTTAGCTCAGGGTCAGTCTTCAAAAAAAAAGAAATTAAAAATTTTGTATCTTGTTGTCATAAAAAAAAAAAAACTCGTAGACTTTGGTGGTGATCATTTAGAAATAACAGTAGTGACCATTTATTATTCTTTGCAAAATTTAATTGTAAGCAAACTTCTTCAGTTTAAACTTAGTTTAGATAAACATGTGGTATACACATACATTGGTGTGTCCACGATGGAATTCTTCTCAAAAGTCAAACAGATAAATATGAATATATGATTTTAACATTCTCTATCAAATATGCTTCAATAAAAATATAAGACTCTAAATAATTTTGGGAGAAAAATTAAGAATGAGGATGTGAACTCAAAATATTTTTTAACTGTATCATTAGAACAAGAGTCCTTTCTTCTGTTTATACAGCATTTTTGAATAGATCTTTTTTTACATGCCTGTAAAACTTTTCATTTTATTACAGTAGCTATTTTGATCTTGGTAGCAATCCATTTGTTTATGTAAATGTCATTTTATTATCCTTATTTTACAAAAAAAAGATATTATTATCCTCATTTTACAGGTAAGGGAACTGGGGCTTGTATAGGCTAAATTATTTAATCTGTGCTAGACCAGGTAGGTAAGAGATGGGGCAGGTTTACTAACATCTAGTCCAGTGTTCCTCCTGCTACTCTGGGCCCCTATTTCCTCACGTGTAGAAGAGAGTTAGCCTTGTTGCTTTCAACTTCACCCCCATGTTCACTGGTCACAGAGCGAAGTTTGGCCAGGCTGGGAACCAGAGAAGGAAGTTCTCATCCAGGTCAGTAGGCCCCCGAGGCCTGTTGTATGATCAAGGCAATAAATCAGGTAAAGCATATAGATGACAACAAGTCTATAATGCTAGGACAAATGAAAAGACAAAAGGAAAAATAGTGTGTTGGCCATAAAAAATGTACCTCTCCAGTCTCTGGATGCAGGGAGCATAATTAACCGCGTCAGCTACTGCATTCTAAAATCCATTGCTACTTTCTCTCCAAAGCCACCTTTTAGACAGGCTATTTCCAGACAATAAAAAAGTACAGCAGAATTACTAAGATAAGTCTTGTCCTGATAGGCCTGTTCCTGGAAGATACAGGACTCCTCTATCTGGTGACTTTAGCTAGCGGATTCCACATTGGCTCATTTCAGGTTGGTGGCAGTGGAGGTAGTGCGAAGTGGTTGAATTCTGTATTTATTTTGAAGGTAGACATACAGAATTCATTTCACTGGGTGTAGAGTATGAGAAAAAGACAGAAGTCAAGGATGCCTCCAAAACTTTGACCTGAGCAACTTGAAAGCCGGAATTGCCATCAGTTGAGATGGAGAAGGCTTCAAATGGAGCATATTTCCAGGGGTGGAGGGGAGAAGGAGATCAGGTGTTCAGTAGTTTAGTAACACTGAATTTGCCGTGTCCGTTAGACATCCAAGCATATATGTCAAGTACTCAACTTGATGTGTGAGTGTGGACGTCCGGAAAGGAGTCTAGATTGGAGTTGTGTGTTTGGGAGTCATCAGCACAGAAGTGGGGCTGAATGAGATCACTGAGGAAGTGAGTGAGGACAGAGGAGAGAATGGGTCTAAGGACTGGAACTTGGGGGTCATGGAGAAGAGGAAGAACTGGCAAAGAAGCCTGAGAAGGAGTAGCCAGTAGGAAAACTAAGAGAGTATGGTCCCCTAACTGTCTCCGAGGAGACAATAGACAACCGTAACCTAAGGAGCTGGGAAGATCAGAGTTGCAGACCCGAGTGTGAATTATAAGAATAAGATGAGCTAATGCTCTTCACTACAAGGGCTTTTGGATTGACTGTGATGTTGGGAGCAAGACCAACATTAGGAAGCTTTGAACTATTTGTTGTGCTCTATGAATCAGTAAAGATGCTTTTGGTTTCAAAGACTAGAATATGCAACTCAAACCAGCTTCAACAATAGAGGAAATCTTTTGGTTTGTTTACGTGTCTAAAGTGTTCAATGATAAGGTGAGCTTCAGGTGAGGCTTCATCCAATTGCTGAGTGCGGTCACTCGGGACATGAGTTGTTTCAATCTCTGCATTTGATTTTCTACAGTATTAGCTTCATTGTAAAGCTGCTCCCCTCATAGTTTCACAACTCCTGTCAACAGCACCCAAGCTTGTGTTGAATGCTTCATCATGCATTTTTGGTGGGACAGAGAGAATTCTTTTCTGGTAGTTCCCGAGAGAGAAATGGGGCTCAGGATCTATATGTTTAGCAAGTACTGCAAATGACTCTGATGTAGGCAATGGGAGGGTTTGGGAACCAATACCTAAGGCTCAATAATAAACAGTATCACAGCTCTGGGCTGTGACATCAATACGAAAGGACAAAGTGGCCTGTGGTTTGGAAGTGCAAGCTCCACCACTGTGAATGAAGAGAAAGAATGTCAATGCTCCCTGCAGTGTAACTTCCTGGCAGATAATAAACACTTACAGATTCTGCCAGGAATACATGTCCCTCTCCATCCTATCACATTCTTCTTAGGCTGCGGAGGACATGGTTTGATTCATGCATCTTTCCAAGTAAGCTGAATTTCAGAGCCAAAGAATTCATTAAGCATGAGTGGCAGTAGCCCTACATCCAAATGTGGCTCTCCAATTAGGTAGAACTCCAAATTCCTCACAGCTGTTTTCTTCTGGAATTCTTACTATGTGCCAAGCCCTGTTTTAAGCTTTTATATGCATTAACTCATTCAGTCCTCAACAGAACCCTCAGAGGTAGGTGCTATTATTATCTCTGTTGTATAAGTGAAGAAACTGAGGCGAAAAGAGGCCAAGTAACTTTGCTACATTGACCCAGCTAGTAAGTGGCAGAGCTGGTTCCAGTTCTACCATTATGGATTAGTATTAGGCATAAAGGAGCCTGAGTTTAGGAGTGTATTTGGTGATATAAAACATGGAGGCCACCTGCTCATGAAACGACAGTGGCTTGATTAATTCTGGACTACAGGGAGCTGTCTTGAGATCATTTGTATCATTAGCACGTTAGACAGTGACCCCATTAAAACATGGCTGGGAGGGGACAGAATGGCATGCCTAACAATCCTCTCCCTATCCTGACATACTGTGATTTGACATTCAGTGTAACCAAATTTGGCAAGGTGAAGAGGCTTCTAACGACGTTCCGTCATGTTTCAGACAGAGTCATTTTGTGTGTTTTGGGGGAGGGAGTGGAGGAAATTTGAAGGCTGGGATCAGACGTATACCAAAAGAAATGGGGAAGTGGATGGTTAGTCAGGGCAATATCTCCGGGCCACAGCACTGGGGGGGTTTGAGAAGGAACAGGCGCTGTGAGGCAAAGCTTTGCTAATGCAAATTGATTCCTGGAGGGCTTCCAGGTCGCCAAGGGCTGGGTGATTATCTCTGCTGTTGGAGTAGCTTTAGATAATGAATGGTAACCATTAGACACCGAGTGAAAGTTATTTGCCTTTTGGACACTTTGAAGCATGTGCTTATGGCTTATTTAAATAACAGGCCAAAGTAAAACAGAACTCATTTAATTCAGAATAGCTTGTTGAAAAATGCCATACCTAATAGGTGTAAATTTGTTTGTCCAGTGATTTTTATTGATAGTATAATGTGCTTTATTCTGTGTTAAGATGGGTGGCGCTTTGGGTTTCTAATCTAGGAATTGATTGATTAGTCGATTGATCTGTTGATTGATTGATCCATTCATTCACCTAACATATTTATTGAGTAAGGGAAAAGACAGACGAGTGAAAATGGCTTGGGTAGTTTAACTTCTCCAGAAATGTCTAGCAGGTCATGATGGAGAAACCATCTGTGTCAATATTTGACATTGTCTAGAACAACTGGGCAAAAAGCCTTTTTCGTATAGCCTTAGAGGAATAATGATCCTTTGTCCTCACAAATCAATACTGACTTTGCTTTTACTAACCAGATGTCATATTTCCCTTTTTTATCCTAAGCATAAACTTTCTCTCTGTTTTCACATTTTAATCCAATCACAGACATTTATGGCCTTTTCCATTTCGTTTTCTCAGATTCCCCTGCCTGTCCTAGACCAGCTCCTGCAAAGACGACTTGCTCACTTCTTACTGAGTTTACAGGGGCAACGAAGTCAGCACTAGTACCTCTTGCATAATAGTGACCATTTAGCAGTACACTAACGACAGACAAAACGCTTCCTAAACATTATACAATCGAGTTCTCACCACAGCCCTGAGTTAGGTATTCTTATTTATTTCCATGTAAAAGACGAAGCTCCCAGGGCTGAGAGGATGAAATGACTTGCTTAAAGTCACCCTGATGGTAAGAGGAATACTAGAAGTTTGAAGTCCAGGCCTCTGTGGCCCCAAAACCTTTGTCCTTCATGCTCTCCTGGAGGTTTACCGCATAGAGCAAGTACTTAGAAATTCATTTCGTTTGTCTCCTTCTAAGGTAATAGCCGTTTTATTTATTCTGGCTGACTCTCCACAATTATTTTCCAGTATAGTGACTCATTGATTAGTCTCTCCTTTGGAAATCTTTCTATATAGATGTTGAACTTGTGGCCATTGGCCTGTAAGCACCCTTATTTGTTCAAGGGGAGACCCAGAGTCTTTTCTCTTTATTTCTCCCCCTCCCTCCGCACTTTCACTGCTAGTCTTCTTGCCTAACTCTCATTCTCCTCACTTACTTATCATCTCTACCCACTAGTTCTATGGGACCACAAAGAAAAGTGCTAAGAAGGAACAAGAAAAAATATTTTTATAATGTATTTTAGATAGGAATAGGTAAAGAGTTGGTGGAAAAATATATCCATGTTTGTTGTCAAGCTACCTATAGGAAATGCAGATGTGTGTGTCGTCTTTTTATTTGCTTGCATGTTCCCTAAGCTCATGGATGTGTCTGAGAATCAGCCATGGTTTTGTTATATTATCCAGATTTAGATACTGCATAGGAATTCAAGAGCCAGGTGGAGATTTAATAAATCACTGGGTACGAGAAATAGTTTCCATCCATTTGGTCTTTGTGCTTGATATTGAAGACAATGTACTTCAGAATATTGTATAACTTCCAGGCACAAATAATATTCTAAAGATAGGAAAGTTGGTGGTGACATGGCATCTAAATGCACAGGCTAAAACGGATGTAAGTCAAACCCCTCAACAGCTGGTACAAGCGTGCTGCTAGAAAAGAGCACTATTAAAGCTGCATTAGCATGCAGGGTTCTTCCCAACATGTATCCCCACATCTCTTGTCATCAGTTTCCTTCTTCTCTGCTTTCCTCATGCCTCCATGAGTGTAAATAGCCCAATTCTTATTCTATGTATAAATAAATTCTAGAACAAAGTTTGATTCTGAGACCAGCGACGAACCTGCTAGACTCCAATTCTCCCTTTTGTTGTGAAATAATGACATTTCTAGGCTGTGACATTTCAGTAATGTTCTAGGAATCCTTCTTGCTTAACTGGAACATATCAAATAGATGAGTAAGCTCTGGGACAGATGTTTTCTCTGCACGTTTTTTTTAGCTGATACACACTGAATGGGCGCACTCCATGATGTATGTTTAAAATGGGAGCATTAGCTTCTCTCTTGTCTGTGTCCCATCCATCCCTTCCTGTTTGGCCCTGCTCCTGTCACCTTGCTCTCTCATCGTCACAGCTGCAGCACTCACCGAACCACCTTTGCTTCCAGCCGTGTCCTTCTTCAACTCATCTTCCCTAAGACTGCCAGGAGATCTCGCTCATCAGCTAATATAATCTGTCACTCTTCTGCTTAAAAAACAGCAGTGGCAACCCAACACTTATCATATACAATTTAAAATCTTTAATTTAATGTAATCTGCAAAGTGCATCATAATCTACCGCTTTGCCCTGCTAGTCTTATCTCCTGAAAACCCACCACCTTCCCACCACATCATACACCCTTTATTTTAGCCAAACCAGACCACTGGACACTTCCTGAAGATGTGGCATTTTCTCACTGCTCTCGTTTTTGGTATGTGTTATTCCTTCAGTAATGGCATTCTCTCCATTGCCAGCTTAGTGAGGTGCTCCCCGTTAGCATCTGGTCTCTGGCTTCCACCCCTCTCTGAAGCCTGCCCTGTTCGCCCCAGGGAGACAGGGGACAACTTGTATAGGCTCCACTGCTGCGTTTACCTCTTCTGACGTGGAGCAGGAGATCTTGTTCATTCACGTGACTGTAAACTCCTTGAAGACGAGTTTGGATCCTTTCACCTTTGAATCCACAAAACCTAGCACAGTGCCTATAACACAGAAGGTGCTCATAATTTTTGATGAAAGTAACAATTTTGAACTCACCTAGACAGTAAAATAAACCTATATTAGCATGTTTATGATTTTATAACAATACGTGCAGACTTTGAAATAGTTCATGTCTCCCCAAACACAATCATGAAAATACCTGTTGTGTATATGCCGGCCTATATACCTCAACTCAGAAGGCACACAGTGGCTGTTTGTCCCACTTTTAGTGAAACTAAGAGTGATCAGAGGATTCAGAGAGTGATAATTTGAACCTTTTGTTTTAAGTTCCCTATCAACCTTTCTTCTAATGGTTTCATGTATTGGTGATTGTTGTGCAATTCAATTATTTCATTAGCAATTAAAGCATGGTAAATTTTGAAATTCTATCATTCATTTCACATTTATTAGCGGGAATTCTCTTAAAAACCAACAAGCAAAGAAAAACGTTCTGCTCATCAAATATGATTATTTGGTTATCCTGAAATACAGTTCATATGAGAAAGGCAAAATAATGCTTAATTATTTATTGGCAAATTTTAAAGCAAAGAATTGGTGCCCTAGTTACTTTCAGTGATGTCCAGGATGTATATTTGCTTTTGAATTTGTTGCTGTTATTTGGTATCATTCAGTGTCCTTACTACATAATATAATGTCCCGTCTTCCATTCTGGCCATAAAAATTGTCAAACTTTGATTCATGTTACCCTTTAAATATCACAGAATTATGTAATGATCTTCACATAAGTTTGTAATTGATCTCTTATACCAATCAGTCAATCAAGTGATATGAAGTAAAATCCAATTATCTTAGCAGCTGGCTCCAAAATTCCTCTGAGGGAGAAATCAATTTTTGCTTAGGGAAATACCTGGCAAATTGCTTGGGATGGAACGAGAGAGAGAGGAGGTGAAAGAGAGGAAAGAAAAAGAAGCAAGGTAATATGTCAAGAACCTAGCGCCCAAGTGGATAAAATTAGCTGAGTGACTTTTTAAAGAATAGGGATCTCTAATGTTTAATGTTACATTGTTTGCGGCATAAACTATTGTCACCACTTCCAAAAGTTTAGTAAAGCCTACTGCATAACACTCAAAGCCTAATATAAAGGAGTAAAATGTTTAATGTATTTTAGGGGGAGAGGAAGCCAAGGAGGGGGCTAGGTTCCAGGTCTGTGCCAAGACGGTATTAACAGTAGACCACACAAGCAGTAGAGTGAGATGAATCAACCAAGCAGAGAAAGGAGCTGAAAGCCATAGATGACTCTGACAACTGGAGGCTTGTCAAAATTCACATATTCTGGAGGAATATTTTGAAAATTCCTCAGGAAATAAAAATGCAAAGTGAGCCAAGCGGATCCAGATCTTCAGCCATAAAGTAACATAATCAATACAAAGACACTGTATTAAATGTGTCTCAAAAGCTTAAATAGAATGTATTGATTATCTTTTCTACCGTCTTCCTCCACAGGTTAAGACTTTCCCTTTCTACTGCTCTTGTCCAGTTACGGCCTGCTTAGTTATTCCTATGCTTCAGTAATGCCTTCTTAGCTCTGCAATCAGCAATCTGTCCCCACATGAACTTGAGATTACCTTTCCTGTCAGCCATTTTGATCATACCAGTTTCCGTTTGGAAAAGTTCAGAATGGCTTCAGAAAGTCTGGGATTTTAATCTCACGCTTTCATGCTCTTCGTAAGATGCCATGAACCAGTTGACTGTCTTGATTCCTACCCACCAGGCTGGCTGCTCTGAGCCTTCCAAGAACAGTGAGTTCAAAGCCCTGATTTTGTGTTCATGTCATTCCCACTTCTAAGTTTTTTGAAAGCAAACACTTCGTGTTTGAAATCTCCTGCCATTTCCCCCAATTCCCAAGTAATGCATTAAAATTGTTAAAACAATGAAAGTTAATATTTGCAGCAATTAGTTTGGAGGATTCAATTATGAAGAACACATTGTCACTGTATTAATTATCTTTTGCTACATAACAAATTCATGAAGAAAATCATGTTTGTTTTGAAAGATGGGAGACATAAATATATGTTTGTATGCTGGTGATAAAGGCATAGTGGGAAAGAAAAATTTGATAATAAAGAAGAGAGAGGAGAGAGAACTGATATTATGTCCTTAAAAGACTGGATTTGCTGTCCAAGAGGAGGAATGACTTTAAGTAGGAGTGTGGGTAGTTTATTTGTAGCAAAAGGTAGGAAAGCAGAGTATATGGTGCAGGTACTGATAACTATGAAAGTCTGATGGTGGAAATCTGCTGGTAGATGGGAAGAGAATGTATGGAAATCTCTTATGATTGCTTCAGTTTTCTCAGTGAAATGAGAAACAAAATCATCAGCTGAGAGTGAGGATGTGCTGAAATATTTGAAAGGAAGGAGATAGTTATCTGTGAGAAGGAGAACAAATGGACTAGGAAACTGAAGTATGATTGCTGGGCACCATTATGGCCCCATTTAAATTTACAGAGAGAACATTCAGCCATGTTCAGTTGTCTAGGTATAGGTTTGAAGTAGACAGAAAATTGGGTTTATATGGGCTTGTGATTTGGTCAAGTGACTATAATGAAGTGATAATGAGACTAGGGAACTGAAAGCATGTGCAAGGGAGTTAATGTAATGATTGACCATGAAATTTAAGGAGATTTGTGAGGGAAGATAAGCTTCCAAAGGAGTGAAGGAAAATGAAAATAAGGTAGGGTTAATGGGTTGGAGATCCAGGTTGGATGAAGATATTGTCTGAGTTGGGCTAGTAGAGAGTACAAACGTGGTAGTTTGAGAATGGGATATACGAAATCAAGATCGTGGAGGGGGTGAAATTGTTAGCAAGGTCTGGGGCATGACCGTTAGTGTTAGCGGCTGAGGTAAGGTCAGGTATAAGTTCATTAGAGGAGAGAAGTCCATCCATGTAGATATGGAAATTGCCAAGAGTTAAAGCAGCAAGATTGTTGGATAGAGTGACAGTGAACCAGATGTTTAAACTCTTCAAGAAATGAGAGTGGATGATCTGGAGAACACTAATTACAACCATAGTAAAGGAATAGTGGGTAGTAAAATCCAATGACATGAGATTTAAAAGACAAAGAAAGAAGTCGGAGAACATAAAAAACGGATTTAAAAAATTATTCTCAGTATCCTTAGAGATATTCAGGAAGCATTCATAAACCAAGAATAGGCTGCTATAAAAAGAGAACAGTTGAAGAATAAAAAACAACGTATGGAAATTGAAAGCATCATTGCAAAATAAAATCCAGAGATGGGCTGAACCATAAAGTGGCATATAGAAAGAACAAATTAAAGGTCTGGAAAATAACGATGAGAACACTGTCCATGATAGAGACCAAAATTATAAAGACATGGTATCTAAAAGAGAAGAGTTGAGAGATGCGAAGGAATAAATTGAGGGTGCAAGGAAGTTCCAGAATGAGGGAATGGAATACTCCCATAGTGGAGGAAGAGAATCTCTCTGAACTGAAGAATGATTTCATTCCTCATATTGAAAGAACCAGCAAGTGCTGAACATGGTGAATGAAAAAAGGCACCTACCTACATGCAGCGTGGTAAGATTAGAATACTAAGGATAAAGCAAAAATTCTAGTAGCTTCTAGAAAGGAATGGACTGTTAATTATTAAGGAATGAGAAACAGATTAGTGTCAGACTTTTTTCTAACTAACCGTCTCGAATGTAAGAAGAAAATTGAGCAATATCTTCAAACTAGTGAGTGAAAAGAATTTTTTTATCGTGGCGAAAAAACACATAACATTAAATTTACCATCACAAGCGTCTTTATGTGTACATTTCAGTACTTTTAAGTATATTCATATTGCTGTGTAACAGATCTCTAGAACTTTTTGATCTTGCAAAACTGAAACTCTATATCTATTAAAAACAATTTCCTCCTCCCCTTATCCTCTAGCCCTCAGCACCCACCCTTTTACTTTCTGTTTCTGTGATTTACTAATTTAGATACTTCATATGAGTGGAATCATATGGTATTGTCTTTGGGGACAGGCTTATTTCACTTAGCATGTCCTTGAGGTTCATCCATGTTGTAGCACGTTACAGAATTTCCTTCTTCTTTAATATTCCCTGAGTGGAAATAATTTATAATGTAGAAGTCTATGCACAACCTAACTATAATTCAAGTGTGAGGGCAAAATAAAAACATTTCCTGGCATTCCATTTTATGCATTTTCGTGCAGTCCACAGAACCTCGAGGATATATTGCAGAAAGAGGAAGACATGGGCTACAAGAAAGTCTGGTGAGAAAAATCCAGTAAAACTTTCAGTTGTTAAGTAATTGCCAATGCACAATACAAATAAATTAATTTACAACTCAATTTTAGTTACATTGTGTGATGGGCCAAGGAAAGTTAGAGAATGCCAAGGTTTTTCCATTGTACAGAAAGAGGATATAGATACCAATTTCAGATGTGCTGGAAAAATATAAGTACAAATATGGGTTACAAAAATGTAATGTAAGAATAATCACCAAATTATATAAATAGACTCTGTCACTTCCGAATGGAAGAAAAGGAATAAAATAGAACATTAATAACGCAAAAAGTCCAGCAGGACAAAGAGGGCAAAAGAAAGCATAGTCAATAGAAAACAGAAACTAGGCTGTAAGAATAAGGACAACTATGTCGTTAGTTGTGATATTTGTTATGCTATTTATAATGGGTAATTTTTTTTAATATTTAATTATAGTTAATAAGCTGTTTGTTAATGGGTGAATTTCTCTATTAAAGGATGGAGATTTTCAAATTGGGTAAAAGACAATATTTAGGTATAGTTTAGAGACAACACTAAAACAAAATGGTACAGAAAGTTTGAAGATTAAAAAAAACCATACAAAACAACCTAACAAAACTAAAGCCTCAATGGCCATATGTCAAAAAGTAGATTTAAGGCCAAAAATATTTGATAAACAAAATGATTGTGTTAACATATGAGCAGTTCACTAAGATACAATAACTATGAAGAAAAATTCTTAAAAATACAAAGAGAAAGAAAGTTATCTGAAATCACAGAAAACACGTTTCTCTCAGAATTTGAAAGATCAACTGGACCAAAAATAGGTAAAAATAAGTAAGATTTCAATAACAATCAGCAAGCTTGATCTAATGTAGCTTTCTCTGCCTCTATCTTTGTAAACCACGTATCGAAAATACACATCTTTTTCAAACCTTCATGAAAAATATGCAAAAAAAAAATCTATCATTAGTAGAGCTCCCCACCCCCCCTCCCCCCAATTTCAATATATTCTGAAAACCAGAAATAGTTTGGGCCACGTGCTCTGATCACAATGCGACAAAACTAGAAATTAACAACAAAAAGATGAGACGAAGATTCCTAATAATTAAAAATAATTACTTTTGAAGGGGAGAGCAAAATTGGTGTATAAGGGGGAGGTAAAATTCACATCTCTCAGTTAAGACTTTTGTAACATTACCTTTGTAATTAAAAAATAAAAATCTATAAGAGAAAGAGCAATTAGCAAGTTATTCCTTCAGTGAATGAATAGAATCTCAAATGTTCTCTTTATCTTCTATCCTAATGATATGCCTGTAGTATTATAGAGGTAAGCACTATTCCAATTTGATGCAATAAGAAACTGAGGTACAGGGGCCGGCCCCATGGCCGAGTGGTTAAATTCATGCGCTCCACTTCGGGGTCCAGGGTTCACCAGTTTGGATCCTGGGTACGGACCCAGCACTGCATCAAGCCATGCTGATGAGGCATCTCACATAGCACAACTAGAAGGACCTACAACTAGAATATACAACTATGTACTGGGGGTCTTTGGAGAGAAAAAAAAGATGGTAGCTCATGGCCAATCTTCCTCACCAAAAAAAAAAAAAAAAAAAGCCCTGATTTGTCATGTTTAAAAAAAAAAAGAAACTGAGGTACAGCTACAAAGCAGATTAAAAGACTAAGTGGCTGAATCATTCTCCCCTTTTGGGGGGCTTGCTGGATGAATCTGCCTTCCCTTTCGACACCTAGAGGTTTTGTAGAAATACATAAACAAGAATATTCATTTGTTTATACATGTTGGTCAGAACCATGCTATAAAGACAGAATAATACATGTGAAAGTTTTCTTGCTTAAAATGTAACCCACTCTAATAGTGTGAGCAGAAATCTTTTTTTTTTTTCAGACTTTTTATTTGCCAAGGACAAATTCTAGCTGCTGTTGGAGGCAGGAGAGTTCACCGTGTGCCTCATTCTCCGAGAAGTAAATACAAAGAAATGATGACTCTTCTTATGAGGTACAAGGTCTTTCATCCTTTGGAAGGTACAAGACATTCTGTGTTTGGGAAAGTTTATGATCCCTTATTTTGACAGAAAAAAATCTTATTTTGACCAAAAACATAAATATCTTAACTACTAAAGAACATATAGTTTTTTTAAAATAACAGAATATACAAAATAATGAAAGCTCTCCTTTCTTATTCAAAATGAAATCACACAACTTGTTAGGAAACAAGTTTCAGAATTCAAATTCCTCAACCCACTGGGAAAAAGTAAAACTAATAAAACTAATAATAGTTACTTTTCGTTCATTTTCCCTAGTGCCTCTCGTTAGTGGCAGTGAGGCTTCCTGCAGTGTTCACAATCCTGACCCCTCTCTCCTTCCTTGATTTTCCTCCAGGAATCTTAAGTTCCTCTCCGTTCTACTGTACAGCGAATCAATCCACCACCCCAATTTTCAACCCTGCGCCCAACGTGGGGCTCAGTAAAACTAAAACAAGGAGCCCTGAATGTAACGGGCCCCTCCTTGGAAGGAGCTGGGATTGTAAATAACTAGGTCTCAGCAGTTGACAACTAGTTTTTCGTGGCCTGCAAAAGTTAATGTGCTTTGCTCAAGGACAAGTCAGTATGAGGAAGATCCTGTTCTGGGAACCCTTTTATTTGAGTGGTAATAAAATTAAAATACTGTATTTTACATTTCCAAATACCCTTGTTCTGTGTTCTTGAAACATGACTTCTTTCCCCAAGGTGGTCAGGAAACCCCAGAGAGAGCAGCAACCTCAGTTCTAGGAGGAAAATGTTTGCTTCATATGTGTGAGTTCACCTGCCAGAATTTTAAATTAAACTAATTTAGTACAAGCCATTTTTGTACAACCAAGTCATTTTTATATGTTTGGCACAATGTAAAACAAAGGAGAAAGGTCTCACTGTATATGGCATTTAAAGTTGACTTAATGACATTTGTTTCAACTCGTGGGCAGTATATAAATTTGTCCTATGAACGCCAAGCTGAAAATACGACTCTCAGCCCACGCGAACAGCTGACTTAAACCATTTTGCCTTCTCAGTGGTAAGTGGATTTTGGAAGTCTGAGATATTTCCAAATGCATTCTTGGGCTGCTTTATTTATTACCTGGAAGCTCCATGCTGAGAATCAAGTCAGGACACATTGGTGTGTTCTGGAGATTCTGGTGCGTTCTATTCGTACTGGTGAATTCCTTTTGAACTTCCCAGCGTATTCCTCTGTTGAGGTACCCATTTTTGGTGGCAAAGGGGTGTTTTAGAGGGTTAGGAGAAGGAAACCTGTGATGTTGTGATTTCAAATAAGAAACACATATTCGATCTTCGATCCTATTCCTGTCACAGCCCTCCTTGGAATTTCCTCAATGATGAGAGTGATAAAGGTGTCCTTTGTTATGTTAATGAGATGGCTTTTGGAATGCTCCCAGGTCACCTAAGGTTGAGGGCTGGTTGCCAGGGGAACCAACCAGGTGACTAGAGGGTTGGAACCTTCAGTCCCATTCCACCCCACTCCGGGCAGGGGAAAGGGGCTGGAGACTGAGTTCAATCACCAATGGCCAATGATTAATCAATCATGCCCACGTAATGGAGCTTTCAAAAAACCCCAACGAGGACCAGATTCTAAGAGCTTCCCTGGTGTGTGGAGAGTGATGCACCTAGAGAGGGCATGGAAGCTCCACTCCCCTTCCCATGTTCCTTGTCCTATGCAGCTCCTCCATCCGGGTGTTTTTGAGTTAAACTCTTTGTGACAAAGCAGTAATCTATGAATAAAATGTTTCTCTGAGGTCTGCCATGCGCTCTAGCAAATTAATCAAACTCAGGGAGGGGTCCACTGGAATCCCTGATCTATGGCTGGTGGGCAGCAGCACAGGTGATGACCTGGACTGTGATTAGCATCTGAAGGGGGTGGCATTCTTGTAGGACTGAGCCCGTAGCCTGTGGGATCTGATGTTACCTCTAGGTAGGTAGTGTCAGAATCGAGCTGAATTGGTGTCTGAGAATGGCTTGGTATAGGGAAAAAACTCCCCTATAAGTTGAAATTGTTGGAGCAGAGTCTTAAAACAAAATCTGCAAGAAACCAGGTTTGAAATCATCAAACTCATTGACAACCCAATAAAATCTAACAATAAACTCTAGGCAGAGCTACGGATGAGTTCTGGAAGTGCATTAAGATCCAAGCAAGAATCAAGACTCAGCAGGATTTATTAAACACCCACTTGTACACAATACCAGTCTAAAACGTACACTTAGATTATTTTTGCGCTCATGAAAATTTCTCTTCAAAACTTAAGATAATTTCTAATTCCTTTCTTTGAATTGCATTCTTTTTAGCATTTATTCCTGCTGCATAATTCAACTTACTGATCCAGTGTTATGATCCCCCACCCTTTTCCTTCTCTTTGCAACTGCTGCATCTATATTTTTCTAGCTGTCCATTCTAGCCTTCTCTCCCTTGGCTTCAGCTTTGTCTCTTTATTTGATTCAAAGGGTGTTGCTGGAGTTTAGGCTGAAGCTTATTGCATCTGACATCCCTTATCTGCCTTCCTGGGGCTTGGTTGAGAATCACTTTCCCACACATTCTCAGTGTAACATATGATGCTTAGTGTTGCTGGTAGAAATCCACCGCTCTGGTGAAATCTAAAGGGTAATTCAAGGGGCCAGCTGGTCCTGTGATCATGGATGACCAACCTAAAGGTAATGCTTGGAGTCAGGACCCAAATAGGCCCAGAGGCTTAGGTTCCATTTAAAAGAGAACATCTTCATGTTTCCCAGCTGTCCTCGCCCTTGGTAATTCCAGACTCATGGGGTTTCTTTCAAGAAGCACCTGTTTGCATTGTAGCCTGAATTTGTAGCAAATTATGTCTACACAGTTGGAAATAACATCAAATTGGCTCTTTTACCAGGCACTCTGGATGGGCGCATTTGGGTTTCATGGATGTTTGTGTGTTCTTGTAGTGTGAAAATGCCTTTATTTAAAACAAATACATTTTCCAGCTCATTATCCCACAGTGTGAAGCCCAATTCTGTTAAAAATAATTACAATGGCTGAATTATTCTGCTGAGAAAAACAGGTATCCACATGCCACTTCGAATCCAAACTTTTGTTTCCAAAAGGCTTTTGACGTGTCAACCCAGGATATTGTGACTTGACAGTTTAAAGAATAGTCCTCTGAGTTTATTGTCACAAATAGTTTCACTGATTTGGCGATGAGAAATCTTTACCAATACTCTCTATAAGCATATTTTACATGTCTTAGATTACACCAACAGGAGAGTTTCTTTTATTCTATTTTTTAATTAAAAATATTGAAACTCATTAGATACTATAGTCTTGTTGGGAGGGAAATAAAAGGTTTATCTTATGACTTGCTATATGTATATTAAAAAAGTCTAATTTGCTTTGGGAAAATAAGAGTAAAAATCTGAAGAAAGGTAGAACTTTAAAGATGCAAAAATTCCAATTCTCAAACAAAGTTTGAGACTTTTGGGTCCATGAACCTATGCCATGAACTTCAAACGAACCAGCCTCTAAACTCTTTGTCCATGTTTATCTTTGTCAGGATGATCCAAGGCAATTTGCATGGCTTATTCTTCCCTCCATCTTTAATTTGAAGAGAATTAAAGAATAGGCAGGTGAGGGCGATGGTGAGGAAGAGAGAATTGAATGCTCTGTTTGCAAGAAATTTTTTTCGGTGTCTAAAACTTCATGTTACTCAAGTAATTAGAGTTGATCATTAATTCTCAGTAAGTTTCTAAGGTTAAAGCAGTCATGTTAGCCAGGGAGACTGGAAAATTCCTCCAGGCAAATACCATTTTTTCAGTAACTATTTTGGTGTGCAATAAAATTTGGACTATGACCGCATTGGCTCTCCTAAAATGGACACTGGACAGAGAGACACTCTAATCCCTAAAGGTGCATTTTTCTGGTCCTCAAAGATGCTCCTTGAATAGTGCTGTGAGATTTTGGGAACCGCTGTGTATTGTATATCCTCATCTTGGTGATTCACTCTGCACTTTAACATACTAAAAATCCTAGGAAGTTCTGCAATAGTATAACTTGTTTAACTTTATTTAACCCGTTTCCGAAACTTACATGATCAGGGTGCCCTTTTTATATGCAACATTTATTAATGTTCTGAGATTCCACAGAAGGAATGCTACGTTTTGCTTAAAGAGCTTTGCAAGGAAGATATCCAGAATTATCTCCTGATGTACAGGTTATGGTTGATAACAAATGTCATATGCACAGATATTGCCAAAAATATTCTAAAATCTTAGAAGATGTGTGAAGGCCCAAGATATAAGGAGGATGTAGCAGTGAGTATAAGAAATATGTAATTCAATCTCAAATTTGGTTTAGGTTTTTCTGGCAGACTTGTCATTCTTTCTTTTAAAATGATCACAATTTATTCTTGAGATATAAGCTAATGTTTACAGACACTATTATACACTATTATACACGTTGCTGGAAAGTGAGGGACTGGTTAAATGTTAGTGGTTGTTCAATTTTAGGGTGAAATAGTCTGAAATTTAAATTTAAAAACTTTTATGTTTAATATATATATTATTTTGAAAAGTCTGTAATAGAAATGTTTGAGTTTCTTCCCTCCCCCCCCCCCCCGCCCCTCCGCCCTTTTGCATATTTTAGAAGCAATTCTAAATCACCTCCTTGTACATGGTAGAATGTCAGGTGCCATGGGGGATAAGAAGAAACAGAAGGCATGGTTCCTGGCCTTGAGTAGCCAATTAGAAACTACTTGGGGTTGGACTTTCAGACTGACTAGGTAGAATGTCTACGTAGAACAAAGAGAAGAGGTGCATTCTGGGTGTGGGGTTCAGCTGAACAAACAATAGAAGCAGAAGGAAATCTGGTCTCATCCCATAGTCAGCTAGCACCAGGAAGCAGAAATAACTCAGGTTGCCCTGAGTGGAGTAGTACCAGCTCTCAGCTGGGTGGCTACTCACTCAGAGGGCAATGGCCCCAATCTGCAGCCAGAGCCCCTTCATTGCTTTTTGTGTGGATATATCTTCCTCCCAGTTTAGAACAGTTTAATTAAAAGAGTTTTGTTGAGGTCTGTGAAGAAAGGATTATTTATGAACCTGGATTGACACAGGGGAAAACTCTACAAGGAGTCTGAAGTCTGTCCCTCTGATGGATGTGGTGACAACTTTATACAGGATGATTTTCCAGCAGGGTCATGGTTGTTGTGTTAATGAAAAGCCTTTTCCAAATGGTATTTGTGGGGTCTCAAAGGGGCTTAGACTTCCATCTAATGAAGGAAGGAGAATATGTCTAGAAACCTAGATACCAGGTTTTTACTGGAAAGTTGATGTTTTTCTCAGCCCTGAAAAGGAAAGGAAGAAGAGGCACATTTTCCACTTTTCTAAATAAATAAACAATCCTTTTATTTCCTTTTGGGAAGTGTAGCTGGTTTTGGGAAAGGTAGAAAGGGAGTAAAGGAACTGGAGGAAAAGGTAAGGAAGGGTCAGACTAGTTCATGGCTGTTTGCTCGATGCCAAGTTAAACTGAGAGCCCTGGTCACCCCACCTTCATTGCCCAAGGTGCAAAAGGGACACAATCAGCTATTTCATAGTGACCATTAGACTTGAAAGATCAGAAAAAGGACACAGTAAGGAATATTATTTCTGGTGAAAGATTAACAAAACCCTACTCTGACTCTCTGCTATGTACCACCTTTGTTTTTTTATGTGCTTGTTATGAAGGACTTTCCCTGTGGGCTACAGTTAGTTAACCAATTAACTGGGAGTTACTCTCCAAGAATTAACTAGGACTTTGCAGTCTAAAGATAGAAAAGCCTCAAGAAGAAAGGATTAATTTAATTTCTATTGAAATTAGAAAGGCTTTGGACATTTTTCTGGTGGCTTGTGAGATTTTGGTGTGTCTTTCCAAGCACAGTCAAATCCCGGATTTGCTGCCATGTCTACATCAGTGTGATATAGCGATGGAAGTGTTGCTTCAATGAGGCGGGCAGGTTTTGTTTAATGTTAAAACCATCGCCTCTCTTCTTAAAATTATGGAACCAGTACTTTAAAATGTAGCTGATAGTGGATGTATGACAGTGTAATTATTCTAAGGGAATTTTAAATCGGTATATAGATACACTGAAAACACAAACCTGAAAAAATGTTCTTCGAAAATACATTGCCCACAAGCATTGAAATTTTATGTTGTCAGCTTTACCAAGATATCTAAAACTGATAGAACACAATAGGAGAACTAATAGGAATACAATAGTTCAGCTGTTTTACCTAGAATCATTTAACTGATTTACTCTTTATTTTATAGCAGCTAAGACTCATTTTAAGACGTAAAATGTGTACGCAAGTATGGCATCATGTCTTTGTCGTCAGTCTCAGGGGCGGGGATTATTCAAAGATTAGCCTGACTAACAAAGTTATTTCAGTCTACAAGAGTAGAGGGTGCAGCCTGAGGGCTACAAAGGCAGGGGTGTAGTTCTTGGGGCCAGTTGGCTACCGAACAGCCTTTCAAGTGTGGTCTGACTGAGGGGACTCTGGGAATTGGCCAACGATGGGCTAAAGAAGGCTTTGACTCAGTCCTCGCCTGGAGGTGCCAATTACAACGCAGCCTGCGTGGTGCCACAGAGGAGTAAACACAGGGCACTATAACAGCGCCTTTAGCATCTAACTCAGGCTTGGGAGGCAGCAAAGACTCCTTAGGGAGTGGTTACCGTTGCAGGAAGTAGAAGTGTCTAACAGGGAAACTATTATCCAAGTGCAGAACAACTAAATGTCAGTTACTGCAAGTGTTCATATATGATGGGATACTTTGTAGTACAAGAATATTAAAACTTTGCACATGTGTAGTGCATCCAGTTTAGTAATGTTAAACTGGATTAATAATGTTAAACTATAGCGTTATCTCATACCAGCTGAGTATTATCTACTTGAATATTTCCTGATCTTCTCTTTTCCAGACACATGGTAGGACTATACTTTCCTAATTTGCTGAAATAAATATAGTCATCAGACTTGCCTTGACCACAGAAATGTGAACAGAAGTGATATGTGTCACTTCTGGGTGGACGTTTTAAAAGTTTGTAGGCAATTCGCCATCTTTTTTCCCCTACTGTGATGATCCAGAAAGCATGTATCTAGATAAAATGTTCCTCGACTGGGTCTTGAGTGACTATGAGAAACAGAGTCACCCTGTCAACTCATAATGGACATGTGGTATGAGTGAGAAATACATTTTTGTTGTCTTAAGCCACTGAGATTTTTTTTAATAGTGTAACCTTGTCCTCCCTGACAGATATAGACATCCATCTGTAATTACTCCTATGAACTTTCATGATACCGGGTAAAGGAAATTAATGCTGAGTAAAATGCAGGTTTCTAGAACTTTTTTTTTTTAGTAGACTTTATTATTTTTAGAGCAGTTTTAACTTTAGATCAAAATTGAGCTTAAGGTTCAGAGATTTTCCATATATATCTCCTGTGTCCACACATGTATAGCCTTCCCCATTATCAATGACCTCACCAGAGTGGTAGAGTTGCTGAAATTGATGAATCTACATGGACAAATCATAATCACCCAGAGTCATAGTTTACATTAGGGTTCACTCTTGGTGTTGTACGTTCTATGGTTTTGGACAAATGGTATAATGACATGTATCCACCATTGTAGTATCTTGCAGAGTATTTCCACTGCCCTAAAAATCCTGTGTGCTCTGCCTGTTCCTACCTCCCTCTCCCCAACCCCTGATAATCACTCATCTTTTCACTGTCTTCATAGTTTTGCCTTTTCTGTAATGTCATATAGTTAGAATCATACACTATGCAGACTTTTCAGACTGGCTTCTTTCACTTAGTAATGTATGTTTAAGTTTCCTCCGTGTCTTTTCATGACTTGATAGCTCACTTCTTTTCAGTGCAGACTAATATTTCACTGTCTGGCTGTACCATTGTTTATTTATCCATTCACTTACTGCAGCACATCTTGGTTGCTTTTAAGTTTTGCAATTATGAAGACAGCTGCTATAAATATCTATGTGCAGGTTTGTGTGTGGAAATAAATAAGTTTTCAACTCTTTTGGGTAAATACCAAGGAGCACAATTGCTGGACTATATGGTAAGAGCACGTTTAGTTTTGTAAGAAACTGAAAAACTCTCTTCCAAATTGGCTGCACCATCTTGCATTCCCACTAGCAATGAATGAGAATTCCTAGAGCTCCACATCATTGCCAGCATTTGATGACGTCAGTGTTCTAAATTTTGTCTATTCTAATATGTGTGTAGTGACATCTTGTTTTAATTTGCATTTCCCTGATGAAATATGATGTGGAGCACATTTTCATATACTTATTTGCCATTTTTCTATCTTCTTTGTCGAAATGTCTGCTAAGATCTTTGGCCCATTTTCTAATTGTGTTGTTTTTTTTATTTTTGAGTTTTAAGAGTTCTTTGATATTTTGTATAACAGTTCTTTATCAGATGTGACTTTTGTAAATATTTTCTCTCAGTTGGTGGCTTGCCTTTCCATTCTCTTGACAGTGCCTTTCCCAGAGTAGAAATTTTTAATTTTAGTGAAGTCCAGCTTACTGATTCTTTCTTTCGTGGATCCTGCCTCTGGTAGTGTATCTAAAAAGTTATTGCCATACCCATGGTCATCTAGGTTTTTCTTATGTCATCTTTGAGAAGTTTTGTAGTTTTGCGTTTTACATTTAGGTCTGTGATCCATTTCGAGTTAATTTTTGTGAAGGTGTAACGTTTGTGTCTAGATTCATTTGTTTTTGTTTTTTTTTTTGCATGTAGATGTCCAGTTGTTCTAGGACCATTTGTTGAAAAGACTGTCTTTTCTCTATTGCATTGTCTTTGTTCCTTTTTCAAAGATATTTGCTCCGTTTTCAATAGATGTGGGTCTATTTTGGGGCTCTCTGTTTGTTCCATTGATCTATTTGTCTATTCTTTTGCCAGTATACATTGTCTTGATTATCATAAGTCTTGAAGTTGGATAGGGTCAGTCCTCTGACTTTGTTCTTCTTTGATACTGTGTTGGCTATTCTGGGTCTTTTGTGCTTCTAGTGCTTTTTGTGCCTGGCATCTATTATGGTGATCCAAAGGCGTTTTTTGGATTTCTTTCTGGATTATTAACTGCCAAAACCGAGTTGCGACTCAGTGAGTTGTTCCTATAAAAGAGATAGCCATTGCATCCAGACACAATCTAAATGAGTCAGATTCACAAGAAGCATTTAAGTAATAATGATTCAAGTCCATATGTAATTAGTCCTAGAATGATCATAATTCAAACGCATTTCAACAGACCTAAGATTATCTCTTAGTTATAGTTTAAAACAATTCAATAACCAATTTGTATCAATGTATTTACTCCCTAGGCAGGTGAAGCACATGATTTACTTTTCCTGTCTTGCTTCCGACAGCAGTGCCTTTCCAGTCACCCAGGCCCAGTTCTCTCTGTCACTCCTCAGAGCCCAAGCAATTGCCAAGGCCTCCTGTGTCCTGCTCCAGAGTCCCTCTCCTGTCCATCACCTTCTTCCCACAGCATTGCCAAGGCCTAGTGCATGCTCTATTCATCACTTTCTGCCTTACTGTGTCTTTCTGATTCAATTTCTTGGGCTCCAGTCTACCCTCTATATTGCTATTGTTTCTTTTCTAAATCAGATCTGGATTTTTAGTTAAAAATGGGAGGCTAGGATTCACAGTTTGATAAATTTTTAATGTGCATTCTATTGTTTCTACTTTCTGAACTCATTCTCCACTTGTCTGTTGGCTTTAGTGTTTGAGCTTCTTGTTCCCATCACATAGACGAGTTCAGTGAAAAAATTTAATTTATGTGGGAGACATTTGTGATATTGTACTGTATGAGAGATATTCTTTCCCTTATTGTACTGGTGGCACAGTAACAATAACACAAGAACTATAGCCTCAAATTCAAGTCAGGTGACATTTGTTTGTCTTTTCTTCCAAAAACTTATTGGACTCCTTGTTCCCATAGAATAAAGGAATTCCAGGACATCTATGCTTGTTTCTAACTTCACCTGCTACCTTTGTCCTTAAAGGTAGAAACTCTTATTATTCCTTAGTATATTTCATATACTATTGTACACACTCAAAATAAATGCTTTTAGACTTGATTTGCTGAGTAAATTATTTACCCTAATGCATATTAGGTATATGAGAACCTGGGGTTATTTGATAACTTTGCTGAAATTTTAATGAACTTTTAATAAAATACAATGAATATCTTTAGTTGAAAAAGAACTATGGCCTCAGTTAGACTAAACTAGTCATTTTAGCACTGCATCTCATCTGTAAATTTAATGGAGAGTTAGACCAAAATGTCACGTATGGCAACAACTTTTTCCAAAATAGTGACGTCCAGTGGAAAAGGCATTTCACATAGATATGGTGGAGCTACTAAATCTTTGTCAGGGCAGACCGTAAACCCACTATTTACAGAAAATACAACTTTCATTTTAAGCGAGCCCTGGATCTGCCCATCTTGGTGATCAAATGAGGGATACAAACAAGGATTGTACAAAGAGAACACAGCTGTTTGGGAGAAGCTAAGGAAAGTATCTTAGAGAAGGTAGATTGAACCAGCCCTTGAAAATCGGTAACGGTTTGGAAGGGAAACAAACAGAAAAATACTAGGGGCAGGAATAAATAATTGAGAAGCCAGTCTGACTGGAAATCATTTAGAGAAGGAGACTGAGCTTAGACTGAGTAGGTAGGTTAAACTAGACCCAAAGAGTCTTGGATAGCAAACTGAGAAGTTTGAACTCTATACTCAGGGCCAGTACTTCTTAGCTGGGGCCAAAGGTAGGAGGGGATAGCAAAACTAAGAGGGCTTCTTAAAACTTCATTGCCCTCCAAATGCCTCAGTGCTAACGTGCACTGAATGGGCCTGTGTGGTGAGCCATGCTACTGATAGAGTGCTTGAATTGCTTTTGGCAAGAACGAATATTTGAAAACCACTGCTGTAGGCAATTAGGAGCTATTGGAAGTTCATGAGTAGAAGAGTTTATGCCAAATAGTTATATAAATCACACAATGAGCTTCATACAGTGTCCCAAATCCCTCTCGAGCCTCTTTGACACCACTAAAGAAATATTTGACAGATGGAGTAATAGAACCCATACTTGTCTTTTTTACTTACTATTTAAGATGCATTATGGAGTTACAACCAACAGAAGGAGTGTTTAAAATATTTATGCATATTTCAAAAAGGAAATATGGAATTGTAACATTCATGCATATTATAAATTCTGGGATCATTTTTACCTCTTAATACACAGATGATTTTTTATACACTTTAAAAGGAGATCATTCTGGGTAAATGTCATGAAATGAACTCTCTCTCAGGGCAAAGGTATGGCCAATTTATAAATTCCTTTAAAAAATAAACGAAGAAGTGTTTCTTTCCATCTGTTCTAAGTGGTTCTGCACCTGAAGTCGGATCTGAGTCTGAAGCCTGCCAACATTTACATGCTGATTAATCCTGTAAAATTTGATAGAGTCATTCCACTACAACACCTGGAATAATTGCATAGTTGCTGGCAAAAGAGAGCAGAAGGTACTGTTAAATCTGCCAATCACGGTGTAGTTAATAGTTCCCCAGAAATTGCACTAAATACTGGAGTCCTGACCTTTTTGTTTATTCACGACCCATTTTCTTTGTATTCTTCTTCCTTTGATTTGATTATTTGTTGCTACATTTAACAACAACAAAAAGAAGAAGCAAGCCACCCACACCAAAATCCTCCCTTCATCCATTAAAATTAAGCATTAATAATAGCAGAGGCTGAGAGAACAGTGAAGCCGCTGAATCCCAAAGCACATCAGTAAAATGCAGGATGGAGCTCTTTTATCAGCAAGGTAGGTCTGCTGGCTTCCCCGTGTTGGACTGGGCCCAAGCTATGGTGCGCCCTAGCCTGGGAACAATTCATTATGGTAAATTATGCTACATAGTTACCCCAGAGCACCTTTTGATATTTTTTATGTTTTATTAATAGTGTCTCCGTTCTCATATTGATTCTGAGAGCCAAGAAAACAGGAAAGGACACAGGTGTTTTAGTTTCCCATTATATTGATAGAAAACTTACACATGTAATGGTTGTAACACTTTTCTATAGCTAATTCTGGTTGAATATCCTGATAACCACCAATGGGAAAAAAAAATACGACACTGGTCTACAGAGGTAAGCGGCATAATGGAAAGTATATGGGTTTTAGAATAACAAGCCTTGAGTAAGTTACCTAAGCGTGCTGATCCTCAATTTTCTCGTCTATAAAGCATTAATAATGGTGTGTATACATTTGTACTCAACATACATTGGTCTTCTCACTGTATAATTTGCTCAGTTGTTACATTTTCTAAATTTGTAAACTAGTTGTTGTGCAATATGTGTTATGTATGAAGTGCTAATAATTTATTAACACCTATGCAAACAGTATCTGCCTTTTAATAAAATACAGCTTTTTTACAAATTAGCAAATAGAATAACCGGGCCATTTATATAGATGAGAGAAACCTGAAATTATTTTTAGAAAAAGAAGATTGTAAATAAATAAAATAAACCATTTAGAATGAGTGGAGATAAAAATTTCACTAGATTACAATTTTCAGAGTTCTTTCAAAATAATATTTATTGTGTTTTTTGTGATTACAAGAAGGATATATTTAAATTGTATAAAGTTTGAAAAGCATAGAAGAGCACAAAAGGAATTGCCATTATACAGGATAGATTGAAGACATTGTTTTTCTTAAAAAGAAATTGCCCAGCATGTCAGTAAATACATTTTAAAAGGCATAAAACCTCAAGGACACACCAAAGGGAAGGATATGACAGCAGACAGATGTAAATAAAATTTTGGAGGATGGGACACAGATGGATTGGTGCTAAATAACCTAGAAGAGTGAGAAGGTAGAAATCTAGTTATATGCAAGGGGGAAGGATTAAAAAACCGCCTAACAGCTTTGAGCTTCCAAATTCAGGTTACAGGCTTATAAAATGTTTAACAGTCTGGGGCAGGGTAGGGCTGAAAATGGGAAGACTGCTTTGAAATCTATATAACGAATATTTAGGTCCTCAGGCTCCCTTACGCCAGCAGAAGACATCTTTTGTGGAAAGGTGAATCAGAGACTCTGGATCCAAGGTATAGTTGAGGCACGAGGTAGATAAGCGAAAATCTGTACTAGGGATGTGTATTCCTACTTTTCAGGTTACATGCAGAAGGACTTCCCTAGGGTAACATTCTCGGCATCTTGCCCTATCCTTGTCTCACTTTTTCCCATGGGCGAGGAGACAATCGCCTGATTATTGAGTTATAACTATCAATCAGTCTTTCATGACTGGGAGGATCTAATTCATCAATCTTTTTTCTTCTCTCTCAGGGCGAGGCCGAGATCACCGGTAAGTGCGTCAGTTCCGTAAGCCTGAAAGTTCCCTCAGGGATGCTGCCCACGGTCTACACTAGGGCATGGGATTTGAGCAAGCTCATTTATCCCTCACATCTAAGTGATACTCTTCTAGCCAAATCAGTGAGAAAGATGATATTTGGACTCCCAGATGTTTTAAAACCTGGGCAGAATTTTAAGGCAACAATGCTGTTATTAGTTGATTCCTTAAATATCAAACAGTCTGCATCTTGAACAAAAAGTTTCACAATCCTGTTTGTCCACCTGACTCCCAGAATATTGTCCACTGGCATAATGTACTTCAAGTAGAAGATGGGTCAAACCTTCCTGAGGAATCGACCAAAGAAAAACCACTGCAGATATTGGCATTTGAGAATCCTCCAATGAAATGGCCAGGTTCTTGGATGTTCACTATGGACGATAAGCCTGTCCAAGCAAAAGAGTCTCCAGCCATCATTTCAGTGCCGCACTCTTAAAAATAAGTTCACTCTCAAGGACTTTTGAGGAAAGGCTCTAATATAAAAGACAAAGACAAGAAGAAAAAAGAATGAAGGAAAGAATTTCAGAGAAAACAAAAATAATACATATATCAGAAGAAAACATCACACTTCCTATTTAATACTCTCAAAGGGGAAATAAATTATTCCATGAAATAAGAATAGGATAGTATAAAAATGTAATATTCAGGAATAAGGCAAATGTCTTAGAAATTGAAAATATGGTAGTGCATTAGTTTTCTATTGCTGCTATAACAAATTTAGTGGCTGAAAACAACACAAATTTATCTTAGAGTTCTGAAAGTCTGACGTCTCATGAACTTAAATCTGGGTGTCAGCAGGACAGAATTCCTTTCTGGAGGCTCTAGGGAGAATTTGCTTTCTTGCCTTTTCCATCTTCTAGATGCTGACTGCATTTCTTGGCTCAGGCTTCCCTTCCATCTTCAAGTCCGGCAATGGCTGGTTGAGTCTTCATTGCATTGCATCACTCTCACTCTAACTCCTCTGCCTTCCTCTTCCACATTTAAAAGCCCTCATAATTACATTAGGCTCACCCAGATAATCCAGGATAATCTCCCTATCTTAAAGTCTGCTAATTAACAGCCTTAATTCCAACTGCAAATTTAATTCCTTGCGATGTAACATAACATATTCACGGGTTCAGGGATTAGAGTGTGGATATCTTTTTGAGGTGGGAGGCATTATTCTGCCTACCACAGACAGCAAAAATGAAACAATCTAATTGAAGGACTGAAGATAAAATTGTAGAAGAGCCCAGTCAGTAGAAGAAAAAAATAAAGAGATGAGAATTGGAGAGAAAAACAGTTAAGACATTTGAAAACCAAATCCAATTAATAGAAATTCCAGAAAGACCCTGATTTCAAAATATACTACAAAGGTATAGTAACCAAAACAGCGTGGTACTGACACAAAAACAGACACACAGATCAATGGGACAGAATCAAGAGCCCAGAAATAAACCCACACGTTTATGAACAGCTAATATTTGACAAGGGAGCCAAGGAGTATACAATGGAGAAAGGAGAGTCTCTTCAATAAATGGTGTTGGGAAAACTGGACAGCCATATGCAAAAGAAGGAAAATAGACCATTATCTTACACCATGCACAAAAATCAACTCACTCAAAATGGATTAAACACTTGAATGTAAGACCCTAAACCAGGAAACTTCTAGAAGAAAACATAGGCAGTACATCTTTGACATCGGTCTTAGCAGCATATTTTCAAGTACCATGTCTGACTGGGCAAGGGAAACAAAAGAAAAAAGGAACAAGTGGGACTACATCAAAGTGAAAAGCTTCTGCACAGCAAAGGAAACCATCAACAAAATGAAAAGACAACCTAACAATTGGGAGAAGATATTTGGAAACCATTTATCAGATAAGGGGTTAATACCCAAAATATACAAAGAACTCATATATCTCAAAAACAAAAAAACCCAACAACCCAATTAAAAAATGGGCAAAAGATCTGAATGGAGATTTCTCCAAAGAAGATATATGGATGGCCAACAGGCATGCGAAAAGATGCCCAACGTCATTAGCTATCAGGGAAATGCAAATCAAAACTACAATGAGATATCACTTCACTCTGGTCAGAATGGTTATAATTAACAAGACAGGAAACGAGTGTTGGAGAGGATGTGGAGAGAAGGGAACCCTTGTACACGGCTGGTGGGAGTGCAAACTGGTGCACCCACTATGGAAATCAGTATGGAGTATCCTCAGAAAATTAAGAATAGATCTGCCAAATGATCCAGCTATTTCACTGCTGGGTATTTATCCAAAGAACATGAAAACACAAATGAATAAAGATACCTGCACCCCTGTGTTCATTGCAGCATTATACACAATAGTCAAGACTTGGAAGCAACCTAGGTGCCCATCAATGGACGAATGGATAAAGAAGATGTGGTATATGTACATAATGGAATACTACTCAGTCTTAAGAAATGATGAAATTCGGCCATTTGTCATAACATGGATGGACCTTGAGGGTATTATGCTAAGTGAAATAAGTCAGAGGGAGAAAGTCAAATACCCTATGATCTCACTCATAAGTAGAAGATAAAAACGACAACAAACACACAGCAACAGAGTTTGGTTTGGTGGTTACCATAGGGGAAGCGGGGAAAGGGAAGGCAAAAGGAGGGATTAGGTTCACATGTGTGGTGACGGACTATAATTAGTTGTCCAGTGGTGAACATGATGTAATCTACACAGAATTCGAAATGTATTACGATGTACATCTGAAAGCAATATAATGTTATTATCCAATTTTAGTGCAATAAAAAATAAAAATTAAAAAAAAAGAAAAGAAATTCCAGAAAAAAAAGATAGGATAAACTTATTTTAAAATAAGCAAAATAATATAAGAAAATTTCCCAGAACAAAAAGACTTTAATCTCTGATTAACAGAAATTATAGAAAGAATACAGACGGAATTTATAGGAGTGAATTATCAGAGGAATAATGTAAGAAAATTTCCCCAAACTTCCCCAAAATCTTGAATTTCCGCATTCAAGAGTCCAACAGAATGTTTGGAAAGGGATTGCCTCAAAATATATCATACATTTCAAAACACTAAGGATAAAAAAATACGTGAAAAATTTCCAGAGAGAGAGAAGAGGGCATGTACAAACTGACCTTCTCTAATGACCCTGACATTCTCTACAACAATGTTGAAAGCTCAAAGGAAAGTAGGTAATATTTCCCAAATTCTAAGAGAAAATAAATCTATTCTTGAATTCTCATCCTGGATAAATTGTTAATTAAGTGGAAGGGTTAAAAAAAATCTTTACCTTCTATGCATCCTGTCTCAGAAAACAACTTGAAGGTATGAAGATGGGGCAATGAACTAAGAAGGCAAGGAACAAAGTACTCAGTAAGAGAGTATGGTAAATATAAGTTTCAAATAACTGGTGAAGGGAAGTTCCATGCTGACTACTGTGAACATATCTAGGTTACAAGTGGTCTGAATGGAGTGAAAGGACAGACAGCTGCAGTAGGCATAGCTCCAAAAAAGTTTAAAAACAGAAAAAGGAAGAAAGATATATTGCCTAATATATTCTATTTTAATGAGAAGATTGTGATACAGAAGTACCAAAAAATTTGGACCTAAATTAGAATCAATACTTTGAAAAATAAGCAAATTAAACAATAAGGCAATTAATAACTCAAGTAAAAACAAAAAAGCTGTAAAGAAAGCAGACATAAAAATAATATACCATGTAAATCAGTTCTAAATTGTATTTATATAATAGTGAAAACTAAATACTAATTCAACTAAATTATTGTTATTTGGGGAAGATGGGGAATATATGTAGGTGTGTGGTTTAAAACAGTTAAATCTTCATTTTTCTTAGTAGGAAGTAAAGGAAGGTGTCAAAAACAGATATTTCAAGAATGTTCAATACAAACATTTTGAAATGAAGATAAAGAAACAGTTAAAAGAGTTAAAAGACTCAGGAGTTCAGAGAGTTGGAGCACATTACAATTTGCGTTTTTAAACTACGTACAAGTAATACTTTTCAAAAATAAAAGTTAAACTAACTTTCCTTTTTATCTATTTCATTTCATAACTCTCTCCCTCTTATTCACTATGATCCAGCCACACTGACTTTCTTCCTGTTCCTTGAAAATGATACCTTGCCATCCAAGGGCTTTTACACGTGTTATTCTATTTTTTAGGAACATATGCCTTCAAAAATTTCCAAATCTGGCTTAATATTCATCTCTCAGCTCAATCATCACCTCCTTAGGGAGGTGTGGTGGAGTGAAGATGGTTGAAATTTTTGATATTCCTATTTCTCCTTCTCTTGAATCTGAGCTGGGCTGTGACTACTTGATCGACAGACTATGTCAATAGTGATGCTTTGCTAGATCCAGGCCTAGCCTTTTAGAAGACTGGAAGTTTCTACCTTGGTCTTTTAAAGCCCTAAACTGCCATGTAAAAAGTCTGACTACTCTGATGCCATCATGTTGCGAGAGAATCCAAGCCCCACAGATAGTGGTATGTAAGTACTGGCTTGCTTGAACTCAACTTCCTGCAAGGGCGATGGAGAGTTGTCTCTTCGGGCAGAGGCTAGGAAGTTTCCCAATAGGGAATCTGCTCCTTTCTCTGTGGTACTCTTGTGTGGGCCCTCATCACAGCCCTGGCCCCCTAAACCCTCTCACATCCTCCTAGATAAGTCACTCCATTTCCTGACCAGCCAGGCCTCTCTAATTTTCTCTGTCTTGTAGAAGAGTCTGAGTCTGCATATATTTTCTTTCCAAGCACTGTTTCTGGCAAAATCTTTAAGCACTATTCCTTCAAGTCCTTAGATGTTTAATTTTCAGATACCAATTTTCAAACAAAGTTCTTCAAAAATTCTGACCATTACAAGTATAAAGCATCATCTCTGGTGGGAATTTTATAAAAATCTGAAACTCAAAATCTGACCTTTTATTTTTCATTCTTGCCATTATGGACAATGAAAGCCTCTGACCCAGTAGGCTAAGGAGAGTGTTACAGGGTAATGGTATCTACAAAACATATTCCACCATATTTTCATGCTGCAGAGCTGGAATAGGAACACTGACAGAATGTCAAAGGCTGCATATAACCACTATGTTATTGTCTCTCAAGAATTTATCCTTGTTTAAACAAACTCACTTTTCTCTCAATCAGGAAAAAGGAGGGGGAAAACCCTTGGTTATAGGCTTCCTATAGTGTGTGTGTACACGCGCGTGCACGCGTGCGTGCGTATGTCAGTGTGTTTGCGTGGGGTGCACATTGGACCTAATTACATGGTAGTGATACTATCAGAAAAACAGGTTCTTATGCAAAGCCAATGACTAACATTAGCTCTCTCTAAGAGCGGACTTGAAAATGAATCTTTAGTCTACCCGTTCTTCTCTGTAGGCATACATAAAAGATTTTCCCTAGATATGAATGCTGTGGAATCAATCAGATTTAAACTATTTGAATTCAAAGGAAGAATAAGGTGACACAACATTCTAGGGTAGTATTTCAGTTCAGTTGTTAGAGTTCTAAATGACTCTAAATTTGTTAGTCACTGTTGTAAGCTTCACGATTCTTCCTATTTCTCAAGAGTGTCGTACTGTGTAGGAACCATATTAACTTGCTGACTCATACCCTAAAGGCCCAAAAGAGTTAATTAACAGCTTCTGGAGGTGTGTGTCTTATTTATTAAATACTCTCTTTTGGCAACATTCACTATAAAGTGCTATGCAGGGCAACTAAGACCAACATTTTCCCAAACATCGAGACAGATAGCAGGGATTCACCACTCTGTACTTCTCAGATGACTGCTTATTTATCTCTGAGTCTCATCACGTCTTCCACAAACTCCATTCAAACTTTCAGGTGAGTTTTTCGAAAGTGAAAGTGAAATAAGCATAGCAATTTTATTGTTAATATATGTTAACCATAGATGTGGAATGAGGTAGAGAAAGAAAGGAAAGATTTGGAAGATGTGGGTTTCCCACAGGGTGAACCTGGGAGCATTCATGATATCCCAGGCTTTGGAAATTGTGAGATTAAGAAAGTGGCTAGAAGTTACGGGGACGTGTTATGTTGCATTATGGATATTGAGTATTCTGCTGTTATAAACAAGTACGCTGAATTTGGTTGTTCAGCTTTCGAAGCATTGAATTCTTCAAGAATCTGATGGTTGGGGTAAAGGTTCAAGATCAGGGCTGTACGGATAAGGGACATTCCTCATTTGGGGAAGTTAGGGTTTCCTACTGATTTCATTTACTCCTTGAGGAAAAATGTCTACCAAACACCCATTATGTAGAATCTACACAATTGAAAATCGTTTTAACTGGAATCTTACTTAAAAAAGTTAGATAAGAGCCATTACACTAAGCTGTTGGACAGTGGGTTCTTGAGAGGAGGATACTGTTTAGTCTCTTTGCTTCATCACATCTGTCAGGGTGCCTTGCATGCAGCAGGTGGTCATAATGTCAACACAGGTGAGTTGACTTAGTTAACCATCAGAGAAAGAAGAACTTGCATTCAATATAATTATAGAGTCAACTATGAAAATTGTTTTAAGATGGGTGAATCTTGGGAACATTAATAACATTTAATTTGGATAATCAATTTATCTGAGTATTCTGATTTTCAATGCAGAATACTGTATTGAAATACAGAATACTGTTTTGAATAAATGGAGATTCAAATGTTTCGAATAAATAAATACTGGGAAAAAAACCCTTTATTTTCTGGGACCATTTTATGTAATAGTTGACTATGGATCTGTGTGCTGTCCTTCAAATATTCATTCATTTATTCATTCAATATATATTTATTTAGAATTTAATACCTGTTGAGCATTGGAAAAACATACACGAAAGATAAATACTCTTTGCTTGTTCCAGGAGCTTATGATATAGCTGGCATGGGAGTGGGGGAATGTGTACACAAATGTTAGTAGATACTTAACAACTTTAGATATACTGAAGAAAAAAGTATGTGCATACAGGAGCCCCTAGAAAGGACTATGTAATAGTCATAGAAGCTTTTGCAGGGGGGCAGGCATTTATGCTGTGAGAAAATGAGGATGACTTCACCATTTCTCCAGAAATGGGTGAATGGTTATATTAATATATTATAGGAGGAGGTTTTGTGGGAGTAAGAAAATATATTTTTCTTTGATTTGATGAGCCAGAGGGACATTAAGAGGAAGATGTCCAGTAAGCTAGTAATTTTCAGATATTTTTGACCACAGGCCACAGCAGGAAAACATATTTTTCATTTTGATGCAGTGCATACAGATACAAGTATCAAACTGAAACTAAAGTCTCACAAAATAGTACTTACTCTTCCTATATGCAACATACTGCGGTATTTTCTGTGCTAGTCTAGTCTACTCTAGTGTGTGCTGGTTGTGATCTACTAAATGGGTGGTGAGACCCAGTGGCCGCTGTGGACAATTGTGAGTGTGGTTCTAGAGCTCCTGGTGGAGACATGGAGACTTACGAGTGCTCGGCCAGAGGAGGCAGAAGTCCCCAGAGTGGACCGATTGTGAGCGCTCAGATTTGAAGGAGGTAGCAACTTTTCTCATACGGTTCCTTTCAGATCATGAGTCAGTTTTAAGAGTCCCTTTTGTCTCTGGGATTTCATCCTCTTCCTGTATTTTCCTTGTTCTTTGTACTCCTCTAACCTCCTCAGTGTCCTAGCTCTGTCCTGGGAGGACCCCAATCCATCCAGGAAGGGTGTCCATAGATCCTTAAAGTGTATCCCCCTGTCCTCATAGAAATAGGCTTAGGACTTTTAAGAGTCTTAATAGTGGAGATGCTACAAAATAAACACACCTGTTTTGTTGTTGTTGTACCTACTGACCATGTCTCATAATATATCTTTACTATGTTATTATGCTAATGCAGTCTCAACAACACTGTACTGTTTTGGGGAGAAACTTATTCCCTATTCATGATGTTTTCTTCACATGGAAAGGCTCACATAACAATACTAGCATCCTTCTGTCCCCGCACTCGTTTTCTCACCAGTGAGAACAGAGTGAATTCTAATTAGCGTGTCTGGGAGCAGATTGGCACGCTAGCTCAGTCCCTTCCTCCTGCCCTTCTCTTAGGGCATCCATTCTTGTGTCAATCTCTACGTTGTAAAGGAAGGCCTGTGATTCTGGGAGGTAAGATCAATTCAGTGAAACACTAGGATATTTGGTGCGTTGGCTGAAAACATTGAGAGCCTGACAAAGGCTGGCATTTAGTGAGCAAAATAGTGCCCTGAGTTTAAAACTTCTGGCAGGTGATCAGGAGGCCTTGGGATTGTGTGATACCCTAGCAGTGGAGTTTTAAATTTGGCTGATTGATAGGCCGTGGAAACCATGGTAAGCAAGTACAACTGAGGCAAAAATGTGATTAGAGGAAAAAGAGAGTTTGTAAACACGCCTTTTTGACATTTGGAGGCAGAACAATCCTTACCTATTTTACTATGTTTTTCTGCAAAATCTTGAGATTAGGGCTTTCAACTGCAACTAAGTTCCATGTTCTGGAGCGCACTAACGTGTGGACTTCCGGCTTTGACTTCTTTGTGCCAGGCCTCATAGGCAGCATAGAGAAGCGTGCCCTGAATCCCTTTCTTTTAAGTGGTGCATCTGGAGCAAAGGGAGGAAACTGGAAGGGATAGCTTTAAATCAATGTGGTTTATCCAAAGTTTCAGGACCTACCCCTCACTAGAAGGTCTCGAGTTGGTTTTGAATTGTTAACGATATAAAGTCTGACCATGATGGTGTTAGAGTTCAGAGACCAAAATTGTGGATTGGCCCACAGAAGTACAGTAGAATTTAATAAAAAATAAACCACAAGAAGAATTGGAGTCTTTTTAGAAACAATAAAAAGCCATCTTCATGGGATGAAGCAAAGAAACAGTGCATTGAGATTATTGTGAACCTAAAGGCAATTAAAAAGCCTTGGCATGGAACACAATCTCTAGGGACCGTAAAAGAGAAACTGTAGTGGTTTCCCAAGTGTGCTTCAGTCTTACTGTCAGAATAGGAACAGAAGTCTAAGAAGGTAGAAGAGAGGCGTCTATGTAAGAAAAGATTGAGATCCTTGGCTGGACAGAGATGAAGAAAATGAGATATTGATGTCTAACCACCTCTAAGCAGAGCATTAACAAAAGGGGCTCTATATTTTACTAGTTACTAGGCGTTACTAAATCAGAAATGGTGACAGGGCCCAGAGCTACCCTACCAAAGTAGACCGGCAAGATTTTAGAGAGCAGACTGGAATAGACTCTACCAAAGGGGGCCAAACTCCATGAAACTATCAGAAATTCACTTGATATCACAGAGAGTCTGTAGTGAGAGAAATTGGGGTACTACTACCCTGAAAGAATGGGCCAGCTATACTAAATGTTACAAAAATTTGGACAGAATTGAGAGGAGAAAGCCAGAAAAATGTGCACTGTTATTGGAGATACAAAGTAAGGGTGGATGGCGTGGCAGGTGGATAATTTGACAGACTCAGACTTACTGATTTCATTTTTCTCATTATGGAAGACCTCTTAATACAAAATTTTGAGTAACATGTTAGAATAAAAATAGGTCTACGCCACAAAGCAAAGAAAAAAAATAAAAGAAAGGAAATTCGGGTCTCAATTTCAACACAGTTCTAGTTTTCATGAATTCAAGAAGGAAAGGATCAAAGTATTTTAAACTGTTGGAAACTCAACTGAGTTTCCCAAAGGGAGCTGTAAGATCAGAAGTAAGAGGCGTATCCAACTACTGCAGATGAAGAAGAAAGAAAAGCTATTCAAAGCTGGGAACATTCAAAAGCTAAGGAAAGACAGCATCATAAGGAGCCTGTGACACAGGTACTGGTGTGCTTTAGAATATTAGGGTCTAAGCTTTTAAAACTTTAACAGCACCAGCAGTTCAAGAGTCTTCTGAGGTGTTTCTCCAACTAATACTAGTGCTAGGATGAGGGGCAAAACTTCTCTTTGGAACAGATTTCATAACCTAATGCAAAGTTTCTCAACCTTGTCACTATTGACATTCTGTGCCCAATAATTCTTTGCTGTGGGGGGGCTGTCTTGTGCATTGTAGGTGGTTTAGTGGCATCCCTGGCCTCCACGCCCTAGAGGTCATTAGCACTCTCCCCTCCCCACAAAAATACATGAACTTTTAAAGTTGCAGACAATGAAAATGTGGTTTCCTTCCATCCTTGGTTTCCTCAGTGGAAACCAAGATTTTCTTTATTCATCTACCTTCCCTCATACTACTGAGTCTCTACCCCGGCCTTTGGAAATGCTGAAGCCCTTCGTCTGTGAACAGAATTTTGCCCAGAGGAGCTGCTTAGGGGATGGGAATTATTTCATATTCCAAATTTCGTTGAAGATGGGGCCAATGCTGTTATAGTTTTGTATGTCTTACTAACCCTTTGGAATCTTGAAAAGTTAGGCTCATCAGAGATTTTGAAATTGATAGATTCAGATCTGTAGGCTCTAAAGGACCTATACCTCATCCATTAGGGGACCGAAAATGCCGTGCCCGTGGAAACAACCCCAATTCCACCAAGGCTTCTAATAATCTCTCTAGCTGAAACAGAATAGAATGAGAAGTCTGACCTTAGATTAACTTGAAATATTTAGAATTTTCAGTGGCAAGATAATTTTCACTTGTGCTTCAATTTTATTGGATTTAATTCGTGAATATTGTGAAAGTGGGTGCATAAAAGTGTTCAATTTCTTAATTTCCTGAGAAACTAATAATGGGAGAGAGTTTATATTCAAATTTGAGGATTCATTGCTGTCGTTTCATTGTTGGAGTATTATCTTTGATATTATTATGTATTTGACATTACTATCTTTGATCTCATTGCAGAACCTCTGGTAGCTATGTTAGTTAACATGGCTGGAAAAAATTTGGAATTAGAAATAGAATAGTGAGTGAAGATTAGGCTATGGATAACAGAGTGGCGTTAGAAATTTTAACCTATTGCCTGGTTCCGGCCCACTGCAGAGCGTTTTGGAAGCAAAACTATGCTGACCTAAGAAAGTCCAAAATGGAGCAATAATTGCTTTTGGGGAGTGGTCTCTTGATAATGAGAGTTGGTTTTGTCCTAATGGTGTGCTACTGATCTCCTTCCCTGGGAGGTAGCTCCGTTTCCAGTTTATCACTGGCTTAACAGTTACCCCAGTGGTTTAGAGAATGACAAGCTGAGCAGTTGAGTGGGGGTAACTTTGTTCTTCTTTCCTCATGTTTCCTTCAATGTGGAGGGACGTCTATTAGTGCAACACTCTCGGCATCTCTTAATTCACTTCCTCCTGGTGCTGGTGCACTGACTTCAGCTTGGTGATTTGACAGAGGAACCACAGTCCCAGCTCCGCCCCTTCCTCCCGCCCTTTTCTCCCTATCAAGGCACTCGCAGAAAGCTCTCTTTGAGGCCTCTGTGCTCTCAGTTTGACAGGGCTAGACTCCTGCGTGGTGGAAGGCCTGACAGTGTTTGGCACTGCGTATCTTGCTCTGAGGTTTGGTCCTAATGCTGATAGTTATCTCTGTCCTACACCTCATCTCTCTCTTAAGTGGTTTGGAATTCAGGATAGGAAGAAAAGGTTACAATTTATGAGCCTCTTCAAACTACAAAAGATCCTCTTTCCCTTTGGGCAAGGAATAAAGAGGGTAGGAATAGAAAACTCCATCCTAGTACCCAACTCTAAGCTATCCCTGAAGCTTTGCTCCTGGTTCCTTCGCACAGGTAATCTGTGGTTTTGGAGGGTGGGATGTGGGGGCGGCCAACGCTGTCTCACTATCATAGCTGGCCAGTGGGGATGTTAATTTATTCTGACTAGAAGTGGGAAAAGTTTCTTTTAAATTAGCTGAGGAGAGGTTAGCCTTTTTTTTCCCAAAGCCATTTTTCCTAAGGGAGGAAATCCTTAAAGATGGAAATAAGTTAAAATAGATTTCTGATCCTAATAAAAAAGAAACTGATAGTTAACCAAAATTTAATTTGGCTGGCACAGGTCCCTTTTGCTCACTTCACTCCTTTTCTTGTAAGGAAATAGATTCTACAGAAAACAACTCAACCTTGCAGTCCTTTAGATGTAGATTAGTACCGTTTCTTGGTCTGGCGGGGTTTAAATCCTTATGCAACTTGCTTCTCTATCTTCTGTAAGTGAGGCAGGTGCAGTTGTGGAGACATGTACAGTACCTTATTCAAGGGGAATGGTTTCCAGTATCCTGTCAGTACAGGCATGATTCCCACCAAAGGTAAAGATTCTTCCTCTATGCTCGGCATCCTCCCTCCGTAAATAGGCTGCACGTCTCCACGGAGCCAGGCCCCTGAGCTTCGTGTCCTAGAACAGCAAGCTACTTCAGTCTCTTAACTGTCTTTCCCCATTTAAGGCCAAATCAGGCCCAATCAGACCCTTAGGATAATGAGTGGACACCCAATTATGTCCTCCATGACCAAGATTCTGCTGTTTAGAACGTGAAGGAAGTGCTTTGGCTCCGATCTGTTCCCTCTAGGAATTGTTTTCATTTCCTAGCAGATTGGAAAATCACTTCCCTATAAGAGTTATTTCAGAGGTTTTCTGGCTCACCATCCAGTGCTTCTTTCATCATATCATATTGTCAAGTGAAATCTGAGAATCCCTCTTTGTATGTTTCCAGTGCTGAGTGACATGCACAGAGGTGTTCAATGCAGTAGATCCCAGTAATACACTGGTGTCAGGATATAAGCCAACATTGTTTTAGAGATGTTCACTAACAGTTGAGTGGGTAAACTCTGTGAGTATCACAGGTATACAAAGCATAGGTTTAGGAGGAGGCCTCATCGGTACCAACTTTGCTATTAGTCATTTGGTGACTTTAGACAGTCACTAAACAGCTTTGAGTTTCAGTTTCCCAATATGTTAAGAAAAAATCTACTTGAATATGTGATGTTAAAGTAATACCAGAGATGTAAAAGTGATTGAAAAGTTGAATGGCTTTCAGGAATATTGGACATCTGAACTGTAGTGTAACCGTAGCCCTGGAAGGCTAAGGCTCTTGACGATGAGGGTTTGGTGAATGTGCTTTTGGCGAGTCCTCCATTGTACTGACTGTAGCACTGGGCAGAAAGCAGGCTCTCTAAAATCTCTCTTGGTATGATCATCACATTACAAACAGCTCAAAGATCCAGCTTTCCACAGGATCCAGTATACCTTTCTAAATGTGAAGGGTGGCCTTTGGATAAACCTTCTTGGTTAATGTTGATAGTGAGTAAAACAGTCAAAACCATGTGTTTATTTTGCTCAGTCTTTGATGCTGCACACCTGGACACTGCTTTAACTCCCCTTCCTTGTTGGGAAAGTACTCGTGGCTCATCATAGGCCTTTCCCTAGCCCAGTGTTTCTCAAATTTGTTAAAATTCTGATTCAGTAGGTCAGGATTGTGGCTCCAAATTCTGCATTTCTAACAAGCTCCCAGATGACGCTGATAGAGTTGGTCTGCAGACCTCACTCTGAGTGGCAAGGCCAGACTATCAGAGGGAAGTCGAGGGAGATAGGCAGGGAAGTTAGCTGGTCTTTCCAAGAAGGACCTTAGAGAAGAAAGAACAAGAGAAAAACTACTCTTGCAATCAAAACACACACTGAAATCGATGAAGGTTTCAGTGGGGGAAAAACAGTGCTGTGTTTTATAGTCTAACATCTATAGCTGGAGGAATGTTACGGCTATCTAAAAAACGTCCTGAAATTCATGGAAAAACAGATATTCACTGATAAGATTTGAAGAATTCTTTGTAAATCTTAGCAGCTGAAAAGAGTTGAACGAATACGATGTGCATTTTCTTGCCCATTGAAGTCAGTTGGTTGGTAAATAGGAAGAGTTGCCTCTTGATATCATTGTCATGGTTATAGTCAATGCCTTCATCACGAAAACATCTCTTTCGAGCACATCATTAGTGATTGATTCTCTGCTGCATCCTGTCCAAAGTCTACCATATAGTTTGTGTCAGATAGGCCACATTGTGATACCAACCTTGTCCAAGTTGATAACAATATTCAATCCATTAGAGACAGCTTCTATCTTCTAAGCACACAACTAGTACAAGAATCAAACTATTTATTTATAAAAGTATTTATCTCCCCTGTGATGGTAGGTAGGAGAAAGCCAATAGAATCAGAACACCCATTAGCTTTTAGCATTTTCTTTGTTCCTTTTATATTTTTCGGGATCTTAATCAATGATGAATCTGGTGTGATGACCATCAAGAACGAGATAAAATAAGGCGCCCCCAGTATTAAGGCCTCGTTTTTTGTATCACAGTAGGATCTCATTAAATTGCGTCCATTGAGATTGGGTGAATACGAATGAAAATAGCATATGAACTATGGCACGTTTTTAAAATGTATTTCTTTCACATATCTGCAATAACTAGAATGAAGCTCAAGTGAACATTTTAATGAATAAATAAGAATATAATTAATTAATCATTGGATATAGTAAATAGATTCTTCTAACATGTTTGAAGGTGTCAGAAAATTGTTCTTTCTTTTCCTTCTCCCCAAAGTCCCCCAGTATATGGTTGTGTATTTTAGTTGTAGGTCCTTCTGGTTCTGCTATGTGGAACGCCGCCTCAGCATGGCTTGATGAGCAGTGCTAGGTCCATGCCCAGGATCTGAACCTGGGAAACCCTGGGCTGCCAAAGTGGAGCATGTGAACTCAACCACTCGGGCACGGGGCTGGTGCCAGAAAATTGTTCTTTAAAGTCATTACTTTATTGGTTCTTTTCACCATTACCATGTATACAAACATTTTGTTTAAAAATAAATTAAACCAGGGGCTGGCCCCGTGGCCGAGTGGTTAAGTTCGCGCGCTCCGGTGCAAGCGGCCCAGTGTTGCGTTGGTTCGAATCCTGGGCGCGGACATGGCACTGCTCATCAAACCACGCTGAGGCAGAGTCCCACATGCCACAACTAGAAGGACCCACAACAAAGAATATACAACTATGTACTGGGGGGCTTTGGGGAGAAAAAGGAAAAAATAAAATAAAAAAAATAATAAAAAAATAAATTAAACCAAACTAAAGAAAAAGAAAATTCCTACTCCTTCTATATATGCCATATGATGGAGCTAGAAATAATGAAGTTTTCTGACGTTACAGTTTGCTTTTCTGTTCCCTAAAGTTCTTTCAGGCTCTAGGCCTGTGAGCATATGCTTTGGTTATATTTTGACCCAGTCAAAAGACAGTTTGTAGCGGCCATAAGAATATGAATAGTTCACTCTCCTTCTGTTCAGTGCGAGCATGTTTCCATTGCTTTTGTCGTTTTCCAGTGGTGTTTGGGAGCAGCAGGCGCCGTCCTCCCAGATGCTTGCATTCTGAGGTTCTTGTCTATAGGTGGAGCCGCCTATCCGGGGCTTGATGAAAACTCTTTCACTGATGATTCTATTTTCACATTTTTTTTAATAATCTCCCAATTAACTGCTTCAATATGTTTATGAAATTTCTAACCTGATAATACCAACAGGCGTAACATTTGGTGGAGATATTTTGCTGTGAGCGGAGCTGGTAGTGGTAATACAGCAATAATTGCCGGCTCATTTACGGACTATTTAGGTCGTGCAGTGAGCCAGATGAGAACAGCTAATGAGCACAGCTTCTTGCTGTAATTAGTCGAACAGTGGTGGCTCACAGATGATTTACAGTTTGCAAAAAAAATCTGTGTATTTACTGAAGTGCTTATGTATTCTGTAAAGTTGTGACAAAGTAACAACTTGGGGATGTTGTGCTTTCTGCTCCCACATATTCTTCAGAGAGATTAAACAATAATGCTCTCAGCACCCACAGCTTTGGCGGCGAGCGGCACAAGTGATAGGCGGCTTCAGGTTTTCTCTTTGCTCGTTTCTCACCCAGTATTTCTTTCACGTTCCCACAGTTTCCTTCATATACCTCTTTAACAATGTGCTAGGTACAGTGAAGCATCTCCAGGTTTTCCATCATGTCCGCCGGAAAGTGAGATTGCTGGGGGTCGTCTTATGGCTCTCGTCCTGGTAGTCAAATTTTTAAAACTTGAAGCAGGTGGAATGAATAGTCTCAAATAGCTGCAGAATATAGTGGCTTGTCTTTAAAAGGCCGAATCTCTATTTCTGGAGCAGACTGAGGCCAGAAAGCTAGACCATAGCAAACAGAAATTGGACCAATTATGGCAGATTTGGAGGAGTCTCACTTTGGAAAACGTTCTGTGGGAAAAAAGGTTGATCTGAGGCTGCCATTAGTTTTGGAATTAGGCCAGAAGCATGACTTTCAATCCCTGTGAATGATTAGTTCTCAAAGAAAGACAGTTCTGTGACGTCTCCTGAAAATGTTTTTGTAGGTAAAAAATATTGTTAGATTATTTTTCCCTTAATTTCTTTTCTTCCAACCGGGCTAATTTTTTTACATTCTAATCTTGATACAAATAAGTTGTTCATGTCTCAGGTCAAACTTAAGTGTTGCTACACCGCTTGCCAACCACACCGATCACTGTGGCAGCCAGAACTGGCTGTCTTGTAAGGGAATCCCAATGAAAGCAGAGGGGTTTTCTTTTGGAATCAGTCTATGGGCATCCCAGAAAAAAAGAAAAGAAGGAAGGAAGGAAAGAAGGATGGTAAAAAGGAACCTTGACCTATTGAAGCATTTCGTTAATCAAAGAACGCAATTAGAGGGGAGGAAAATCTCTTAGGCTATCTTTGGATTTTCTTTTAAGGTAGATTTTTCAGTTACTTGTGACAAAAATCTGGCTAACAGAGACAGTTCCAAAAAGCTGTTCATGGATCCTTGTGTTCATAAGTCCAAAACAGCTCTATACAAATGATAGTCCACACCATCTCTTGGTGATGAGCAGAGTTGATATATTTTGCCCTGACTTAGATTTGTATTAGAATGAAATGTGTGCAAGCAGAGGGATTAGGAATTTTTTTGAAACAATATAAATACCATTTAAAAGAAAGCACATGGAACCAGAAAGTATCTGAAGAGTTAATAATAAATGTTTATTGTCAATATTGGGCAAAATTGGAGTACGGAACTCAGAATGATGGCTGCTAGGCCTCTGCTTCTCCAGGGTGAGTAAGTGGGACTTTCTCACTTTCTCACTAACACACAAACCCACAAAGTCAGACTTTTGTTCTTAATGCTCTGCTACTCCTACACAGTTTTGTTGTTTCGATGTCCTTCCTCCCTGGTTGCTTGCATTGGTTTCTGTTAGTGAATCAGAAATGAAAAAATCCATCCTCACACCATACTCTGCCAGAGAGCAGAGACTGTGGTCTTTCTAATAAGTATTAACTGATAACCAATCCAGGGCAAGTTCACTCTGGAAACTTTATAAGACGTGGAATGGTATGTGTAGTCAAAAAGTCAAAAGGATGTTAACATTTTCTGTTGATGGGAAACTAAGTGCTCGTTTTAATGAAGTGTGCTTGTTATGATGGCCTAACGGCACCAACTTATTTACAAAGGCAATGTTCTGTCACCCCCCCTCACGCCCATCCCTGCCCCCAAGGAAAAGGAAGCACTAATGCATTGAGATTAAGAGAGATGTGGATCAGCTTCTTAAGAGAAACATGGCGGCGTTGAAAGCAGCGCTCTAAACCCCAAGCAGTGGAAATGGGTAATGAGCAGGCAGACCTTCACTTTCTGCATCTGTAAAATGCAGACAAATACTGGCCACTGTGAGAAATTAGGGAAGATTGAGTACCTAGCATAGTGCCTGTGTATAGTAGATACTCAACAAAAGATAGCCATTATTCTCATTCATAATAATATATTATAATGGCTACAACTTGCTAGAAAAACTAGTCACTCTAAAAAAGTTGCCAAAGTGTACTTTTATGACAATGATGTTCATTTAGGAATTATTAACTATTCTTCTTTGAGACAGGTTCTTTAACAAAATGCATGTGGTTATGGGGTGCACCATTAGAAAGACACATTAATGGGTGGCCTTTAATTGGTGACCTCTATGTAAGGAGAAACATGATTTAAACCTGAGAGACTGTCTGCAACTTGTAACAATAATGATGAAAATCTCTAAGCAAATTTTCTACTACGCTAACCTCTCAGTACTTTTTTTTCTTCATTTTTATAGTCTTTTCTGAAATTTTGCTCAGAAGTGTGTTAGACTTAACACTGTTCTTTTTTTTTTCTGAGGAAGATTTCACCCTGAGCTAACATCTGTGCCAATCCTCCTCCATTTTGTATGTGGGTTGCCACCACAGCTTGGCTGCTGACGAGTGGTGTAGGTCCATGCCTGGGAACCAAACCCAGGCTACTGAAATGGAGCATGCCAAACTTAACCACTAGCCATGGGGCTGGCACCAACACTATTTTTTAAAAGAAAAGTATGCGAAACTTAACTTTCAATTATTTATCATCTATATATACTTGTCCCTTAGGCTTCTCTTACTTACTGCATGTTTCCCTGTTTATTTACATCATTACCCAGAAAACATAGTATCAAGATTCTGTTGCTCCAGTTAATAATCGTTGAACAGGTCTGGCAAAATTTTGACAGGAGAGAGGCTGGCCTGGTGGCATAGTGGTTAAGTTTGCGTGCTCCAGTTTGGTGGCCTGGGGTTCTCAGGTCCAGATCCCAGGTGCAGACCCAGCACCACTAGTCAAGCCACGCTGTGGCAGCATCCTACATAACACAGAGGAAGATTGGCACAGATGTTAGCTCAGTGACAATCTTCCTTAAGCAAAAAGAGGAGGATTGGCAACAGGTGTTAGCTCAGGACCAGTCTTCCTCACACACACACGAAAAATTGACAGGAGAGAGTTTGTCCTTTTAATCATGATAGTCATTAAACATAAACTGGGTTATAAATCTTCAAAGCAGTTACTTACTGAAATTAAACTTAATGTGTGAGCATCTTTGACCAAATCCTCTTGGACCTTCTCAATTGCTGTGTAAGACAAAATTGTTTTTCTCTGCATGGGTCTTCTAAGAGTCTGAGAGGCCACTGTGTAATCATCTTAAGTATGAACTCTTGAGGAAATGGCACAACACGCACACAAAACACAGTAAACACAGATAGGGGGGTCTGAGAAAATTAAATTTATAGGATATGAGACTGTAACAAGTTGATTAAAAATGAAAAAGAATTATAAATCTTTACATATCTAGGATATTTTTTGTTGTCTCAAGGAGGTAATTTTTACTTATTTATTATTTTTTTAAGATTGGCCCAGAGCTAACATCTGTTGCCAATATTCCTCTTTTTTTTAAATTTATTTTTAATTAATTAAATTTTTTTTTTTTTGAGGAAGATTAGCCCTGAGCTCACATCTGCCACCAGTCCTCCTCTTTTTGCTGAGGAAGACTGGCCCTGAGCTAACATCCGTGCCCATCTTCCTCTACTTTATTTGTGGGACGCCTGCCACAGCATGGCTTGACAAGAGGTGCGTAGGTCCGCACCTGGATCCGAGCAGGCGAACCCTGGGCTGCTGAAGGGGAATATGTGAGCTTAACTGCTGTGCCACCAGGCCAGCTTTGCCAATCGTCCTCTTTAAAAAAATTTGTTTTCTTCCCATAGCCCCAGTACGTAGATGCATATCCTAGTTGTAGGTCCTTGTAGTTTTTCTATGTGGGATGCTGTCAAAGCACAGCTTGATGAGTGGCTTGTATGTGTGTGCCCAGGATCTGAACTGGTGAACTCTGGCTGCCAAAGGGGAGTGTGAGACTTAACCACTATGCCACCAGGCTGGCCCCAAGGAGGTAATTTTTAAATGCTTGTCAGTGACCATAGAATAATTAATTTACATGAGAGATAATAAATAAGAAAAATGGTGACAATAAAATGTATGAAAAATACTTATATGCAATTGGTATCAAAGAAATTTTAAAAGTGAGGTACCATTTTGTACTTGTAAGATTGGCAAAAACCCCAGAAGACGAATATGAGTTGATGTAAGTGTGTAGAAATGAAGACTTTCATACTTATTTTTGCAGCATCATTAAGACATATTGATGTACAATAAACTGCACATATTTAAAGTACACAATTTAATGAGTTTTAATATACCTATCATACCTGTGAAGCCATTGTTATATGAAAATAATGAGAATATCCATCACCCCCGAAGAGGTTCCTTGTGCCCCTTTGTAACTGATACATCCCCCCTGCCCTCTGTCTTCCCAGGTGCTTAGTCATCTACTTTCGGTCGCTACAGATTAGGTAACGTTTTACAGAATTTTATATAAAGATAATTATAGAGTCTGTACTCATTTATTGTCTCCCTTCTGTCATTCTGCGTGGTTATTTTAAGCTTCATCTGTGTTGCGTGTATCGGTGGTTCATTCCTCTTTATTGCTGAGTGCTCTTCTGTTGTGTGGTTCTACCACAATTTGTTTACCATTTGATGATGGACACTTGAAGGGTTCTTTTTGAGGGTGAGCTGTAGCTGTTCTGAATATTGGTGTGCAAATCTTTATATGGACATAGGTTTTCATTTTGGGGGTAAATACATTGCAGTGGAATGCATCGGTCGTATTGTAGGTGTATGTTTCACTTTTTCAGACACCGCCAAACTGTTTTCCAAAGTGAAACTGTTTTCGGCAGTCTGTGAGAGTTCCAGTTGTTCCGCATCCAAGCTAACACTTGCTGTGATCATTTTGGGTTTTTGTTTTCTGTTACTTTTAAGTTTAGCTATTATAATAAGTATATAGTGGGATCTCGCTGTGATTTTATTTTATGTAAGTTCTCCAACTGTGTTTTCTTTATCAAAATTCTTTTGGGTATTCTAGGTCCTTTGCGTTTTCACATATATTTTAGAATCAGCTTGCTAATTTTTACCAAAATACCTGAAGGTATTTTTATTAGGATTGGATTAAATCTGTAGATCAATTTGGGAAGAATCAACACCTTAGCAATAGCGAGGCTTCTGACCCAAGGACATGGCATATCTCTCCATGTATTTAGGGCTTCTTTAATTTCTTCATCAATGTTTTCTACTTTTCGGTGTATAGGTCTTGTACATCTTTAGTCAAATATATCTCTAGTCAAATATATTTTTAGGAAAATGTATCTTTAATTATTTCACATTTTTTGGTGGAATTATACATGGTTTTTTTTAGATTGATTCAATTTTTTTGTTTGTTTTTAGATTTTTTATTTCCTTTTTCTCCCCAAAGCCCTTCGGTACACAGTTGTGTATTCTTAGTTGTGGGTCCTTCTAGTTGTGGCATGTGGGATGCTGCCTCAGCATGGCTTGATGAGCTGTGCCATGTCCGTGACCAGGATCCGAACCGGTGAAACCCTGGGCCACCGAAGGTGGAGCACATGAACTTAACCAGTCGGCCATGGGGCCGGCCCCAGATTGACTTAATTTTAATTTCCAATCGTTTGTTGCTGGTATACAGAAATATAATTAATTTTTGTTTATTGATCTTGCATCCTGAAATCCTTCTAAACTCACCTATCAGTTGTCTTTTTTGAAGATTTATCAGGATTTTCTACATAGACAATCACATCTTTTGCAAATAAATATGATTTTACTTATATCTTTACAATTTGCATACTTTTGTTATTTTTTCATATGTTGTTGCACTATTTAGGACCTTCAAGGCCATGTTGAACAGAAGTCATTGGAGCAGACATTTGTATCTTATTCCTGATCTTGGGGACAAAGCAATCAGTTTTTCACTATAAAATACGATATTAGCTGTAGCTTTTAGTGTATACGCCCTTTATCAGGTGGGGAAGTTTCCGTCTATTCCTAGTTTGCTGAGAGTTTTTATCAGGAGTGGACATTGGATTTTGTGAAATGTTTTTCTCCTTCTATTGAGATGATTATTTGCAGTTTCTTTTTTCATCTGTTAATTTAATTAATTGTATTGCGTGACTTTGAATGTTAAACCTATCTTGAATTTCTGAAATAAATAACACTTGGTCTTCAGTATTCCCTCTTTTAATTTTTCTTTAAGAGTTCATGTAGAATTGGAATTATTTCTTACTTAAATATTTAGTAGAATTCATTAGTGAAGCCATCTAAGCTTGGACTTTTCTTTGTGAGGTTTTAAATTACAAATTAATTTGATTAATAGATATAGAAGTTTCAGTTTATTTCTTGATTGTGCTTTGGTAGTTTGTATCTTTAAAGAAATTTGTCCTTTTTATCTAAGTTGTTGTGTACTCCAACAGGTCAGTAATATAAGTATCCTTTAATGCCATAGGATGTGTAGTGACGTCGCCTCTTCCATTCTTTTTTGTTTTTATTGTGGTAACATTGTTTATAATATTATATAAATTTCAGGTGTGCATCATTACGTTTCAGTTTCTGTGCAGATGACGTTATAATCACAACCCAAAGACTAAATACCATCCGTCATTGTACACATATGCCCTTTCACATCTTTCGCTTTCTTTCATTCTTGATATTGGTAATATGGATCTTTTTGCTCAATAAGTCTACCAAGAGGATTATCAATTTTATTGATCTTTTCAAAGAAACTGCGTTTATTCTCTGTTGTTTTTCTATTTTCTAGTTTATTTTTTTCCACTATGATCTTTATTATTTCCCTTCTTCTGTTTACCTTGGGTTTCACATGCTCTTTATTTTCCTCATGTTTTAATCTGGAAGCCTAAGACATTTATTTGAGACCTTCTTTGTTTTTTTTTTTTCCAATTTAGATGTTTAGTGCTACAAATTTTCCTCTAAGCATAACATTACCTGAATTCCACAAATTTTGATATGTTGTGTTTTCATTTTCAGTTAGTTCAAAAATTTTAATTTCCCTTGTGATATCATTTTTGACTCATAGTTTACTTAGAAGTTCGTATTTAATTTTCAGCTATTTGGGACTTTTCTGGAGATCTTTCTGTTAACGGTGTCTAAGCTTATTTAGTGTGGTTAGAGAACATACTTTATCTGGTTTGAATCCTTTTAAATTTATTTAAAAAAAATTTTATGGCCCCAAATATAGTCTATTTTTGCAAATCTTCCATGAATAGAACACATATTCTTCTCTTATTGCATGGAGTGTTCAATAAATGTCAGGTCAAGATAATTGATAGTATCGTGAGTCTTCTAAACTTTAATGATTTTCTGTCTACTTGTTCTATCAATTATTGAGAGAGGAGTATTGAAATCTTTGACCATCATACTGATTGGCCTTTTTTCCCTCGTTCAGTTCTATCATTTTCTGCTTTACAAATTTTGAAGTCCCGTTATTAGGTACATAAACCTTTAGGATTTTTATGTCTTCTTGATGAGTTGACCCCTTTATCATCATGAAATGACTCTCTTTATCATCTCTTTCTTGACAATATGCCTTACTCTGAAATCTATTTTGTTTTATACTATTATATAGTTACCAGATTGACAAAAATTGAAAAGAAGGAATATGAACTGATGTAAATATGAGGAAATAAATACTCTCTTACACTTTTGGTAAGAGTATGAATTGATACCATCTTTCTGGGGCACAATTTTCGCAGTAGTATCAAAAACTAAGATAATCCATTTGACACAACAGTTCTACTTCTAGGAAGTTAATTTAAGGGACAAAATTGGATGAGTGCACAAAGGTGTATGTATAGTGATATTTACCACAGCATTGCTTGTAGTAGCAAAATAATGGAAATGCCCTGAATGTCTAGCACCATGGGACTGTTTAAATAAATTATGATACACCATGTTTTAGAATGTCATACTATCATTAAAATGACGTTATAGATCTCTAATTTTGCCATAGGAGGATGCTCACCACACACACATATATAATGAAATATATTCGAGTTACAGAATAATATGTAATATGTAATCTCATTTTTTAATTAAGAAAACCACATGCAAGTGTGTATTTATTCTAAAGGAAAGAACATGAAAGTGTAACAGTGCCTATCTCTAGGTGATGGAATTTTATCAATTTTACTTTAATTTAGTATTCTTTCTTTTCTAACGTAATAATCATGAATTGCTTAAGTAATTTGTTTTAATTAAAGATAAAATTTAATAGTGGCAGCAGCAACTACTTAAGTTTAATTTACCTATTATTTAGTTATTTCACTAGAATAGTTGAGGTGGTACTATTGACTACTTGCCTCGTAAAAATGTTCAAAAGATTTTTTTAAATGTCAGGGTCTACATCTAGTTCCATATTGATCTAGGATATTTTACATTATGTTATATGATTAAGTCTTTTCACAGAATTGATAAGCATTCTAAAATGAGAAAGAGGAAGTTTGCAACAAAGCGAGGATAATGTAGCATCACATTATTAACATTATTATCAAATACCACTTGTCTGAGTTATGTAAAATGAAATTATCTTCTTACAAAAAATAGTGGGAGAAATTAAAGCCTTTGGTTTCATTTAGTTCAAGTATATAACCCAGTCTTCTGAAGTTGCTTCATCTTGAAAGGGTGTAATTTTCTGAGGCATTCTCTGATTTTGCTTGTGTTAGAAATATCTTCAAGAAGCCTTTTCCAGGAAGTTTCACAGTTCTGCTTTGAGCCTTGGATAAAAGTATCATTGCCTAAAGGAGGTAAAATTTAGACAACAAAATAAACTGAATTATGTTGGAACTAATGTTTTAATTTAGTTTCATACTTTCTCCGTCAGTGTTTGGGACATACAGTTTCTCTCTCAAGGGGGGTTATTTTGTGATTTGTTTTCTTGCATTTATTCTCATGAGAAACACCCACAACATTTCACGAAAATCATTGCCCTCATATATTTAAAAGATTTTTTTCCCCTCTAAATAACTGGATTCATTTATTAAGTATAAGTTAGAACAACCAATCTGAGACTTTGGTTTACATGCCAATTACCTATGGCTTTGTATCAGTGATTTCCCATTGTAGGTTAGTATTATTGTTAGAATAGCTGAACTTTTCTGAGGAGTTAAGGATTTTTTTTCTTTTCTTTTTTTCCCTTGTTTTTGATCAAGGAAACAACTTGTCTTCAAGTATAAATTTTTACCTAAATTAGAAGAGGTAAACATCTAATATGCCACAATTTGTCAGGTGCTTCAAACAATTATTACATGGAATAAATCATAGTTAGCACCAGGAGAAGGTGCGAAAGTATGACATAAATTTACAAGATAGTCTGCCATTAGAGGAATTTGGCTTTACGGAAATTTATTAACATACAATAAGACCTGATGAAGTAGCATTTGCCCCTAGTGTCTGTCAAACTAGTATTTTAATAATTTTCCCAGTTCATGCAGTGGTTATACTGATTGATATTGAAAATAAGGAAAGGATGAAACTGTGAAGCTGGTTCTTGTATTCAACAGATATAGCACAATCTCAATTTCAAATTTGGAAAAACTGAGGAAGAAAATATACCTAACCCAGCTCATTTAGTCATGTAATGAACATTTATTGCATGCCTCCTATCTGCCAAGCCCTCTGCCAAGCACAGGGGAACTCAGTGAGCAGGACAGACATGGTGTCTGTGTTTAGGAACCTTAATTACTGGACTATAAATAGCTTCTATCCCAGAGTATTTTGGATGCTTTTTAATTTTTGTGGTCCTCTGTATTTTCAAAAACTACCATTCCTGAAAATATGATTTCAGAGAAAAAAATGAATAGCATTATGTTTTAGAAAGTGGCCCCAGGATAAAGAAAACCTGTCCAATAATGTCCTTGTTCCCTGAAGTATATACTCTTGCTCCTGCTTTGTTTGCTTGCTCTGGCCTGCCAAGCTGAGTTTGCTTCTCTCGTTTAGCTATTCAGATTTGGTTTTACTTTTTGCTTCCTCAATAGTTGAGCCATGGTGATATATTTCCTGCCTCAAGATTTTGCATGTCCTGTGTTTTCCCAGCTTCACGACTCTTTGGTTCATGACTTTTTTCCTATTTTATTTATTTGTTTGTGCATTTGTTTATTTATTTATTGGTGAGGATGATTGACCCTGAGCTAACATCTGTTGCCAATCTTCCTCTTTTTGCTTGAGGAAGATTGTCTCTAAGCTAACATCTGTGCCAATCTTCCTCTGTTTTTATGTGGGATGCTGCCACAACATGGCTTGATGAGCAGTGTGCAGGTCCACACATAGGATCCGAACCTGTGAACCCCAGGCCGCTGAAGCACAGCATGCAAACTTAACCCACTATGCCACCAGGCCAGCCCCACTTTTTTCTTATTTTAATTTGTTTATCTCTGTTAGTTCATTTTGGCCTCATTCCTTAAACTGGCCACTGTAGAACACCCAGGAACTCCATCCCAACAACCTTTAATGTGCTTTTATGATTACATGCTTCATCCTATTCTTGAAGTTTAGAAAGGGAGATTTCCACCTGCCTTATTCTCTGTCTAGTAGAATATCTGAATGAAGAGAAGGACGGGGTGCTGGTACATTCTGTATTGACTCTCGTTCTCTTAATCAGTAAATATTTAAGAGCTAACATTTATTATTTGATTATTGCATGCTAGGCACCATGGTGAGTACTTCCTGTAAATTGTTTCAACTAAAATTTATGGGTGTTCTATGAAGAAAGTTACATTAGTTTCCTAGGGCTGTGTAAAATTACTACAGGCTGAGTGGCTTAAAACTGTAGGATTTTATTCTCATAGTTCGCACCAAAAAAACAAAATCAAGATGTCAGCAGGGTTGGTTCCTTCTTGAGGTCCCCCAAGAGAAAATCTATTCCATGCCTTTCTCTTAGCTTCTGATGGTTGCCAGCAATCCCTGACGTTCCTTGGCTTGCAGCTTCATAATTCCAATCTCTGCCTCTGTCATCACACGGCTGTCCTCCCTCTGTGTCTGTGTCTTCATGTGGCGTTCTCCTCTTCTTATAAGGACACTAGTCATTTTGGATTGAGGGTCTGCCCTACTTCAGTATGACCTCATCTAAATTAATTACATCCGCAACAGCACTCTTTCCAAATAATGTCCCATTCTGAGGTTTTGAGAAGGACACGAATCTTTAGGGGATGTTATTCAACCCAGTATGAAGTATTATTATTATTCTCCTTTAAACAGATGAGGAAACAAAGACTCAGAGCAGTTAAATAGTTTCCCTAAGGTTTCATGTGTTGTGGAGAGTCAGGACCCAAACTCAGATCCGTCTGTTGACAAAGTCCATTCTCTTCAACACTAAGATGGGAAGTATGAGAAGTCTTTCCATCTCTCAGTACATTTATAGTCCAATTGGGGAGTTATTTAAATAATAGCAAAAAAGGGGAAACTTCAAAGAGACTATACAAGGTAAGCTACCAAGTACTCTACTAATCATTTTCCCAAACAAAATAGCACACAGTTATAACAGAGTTCTATTTTTTCTTTCCTTTAAAAAAAAATGATGTAGGAAATTATACAAACAACAAAAGCACAAACATGGTTATTTTACCTATAGGTGGCACTAGGTTTTGCTTCCTTCAGTACAAGTTAAAATCAAAACCCTCTGCTAAATTCTCTGTCTCACAGTTTATCGTCTCTCTTTTTATATATAATCTGTACCTTAAACTCACCTGTGCCAAGGCCAAGGCTTTTTGACCCTGGAATCTTCCCTTTCCTTCAAATAGAATTAGGCAGTATCTGTAAATAATTCCCCTCTGTCTCTGGAGACTCACTCTCATGTCTTGGGGCCTGTGGGAGCAGCTGGGCATGCTAAAGGCATAAGGATACTATTAGGAGCCACCTTTTGGGAACTGAAGAGGACAGGGGTAGCCATTAACTATGCTTCTAGGTGTTAGGCTTAAAGAAGAGCAAACATTAACTGGGTCAAAGCTGAGGCTTAGTCGGACCCGACCAGACTGCGGCCGGCAGGGTTGGAAGAACCATCATAATTCACAGTACTGGGGTGCAAAGAAACAGCGAGACTGGCTACAGAGATGACTTGTTGATGAGTCTCTGGACTACACTTCCTGGTATCCTTAGATGTTCCCCAAAATCTGATTTAGATCAGTGATGAAATTTAGGACAGGAATAAGCTAAGTTGCTCTACCTGTGCAGGGTGTGTGGCAGGAGATACACAGAAGGACGCAGAGATGAAGTGGCTGAGCTCACATTAAATGGGACTATTGTACACCAAAGCCCGTGTTCTTAATTACTGTTCTGCATATTCTCCCAGGGAAAATAGTATGAGCTATAAACAATATTTATACAGTTCTTTAGTGGAGGAGAGAAGTAACATTTATTAGACAGCTAAAATGTGTAAGGCATTCGTTTATGTGTTTAGCATATGTGATCTCATTTCATTCTCACCACGTTTTTCTTTGTTCCTCAAAATAATGCTGCCAGGAGATATTATTATTATCCTGTACCAAAGGTAGAAAGAATGAGATTCAGAGAAGCTAAGGGCTTCTCCAAAGCCACCTGGCTAAGAAGCTCCGTGAGAAGAGTGACCCTGTCTGGGGTTTGTTGTGCATTGTTTGCTTTGTTTGTGTTCCTCTTTTTGTTTGCCATCATGGCAACTCAACTCAGCACAATGCATCAGGGGGCATGTTGGCATTAGTGCCAGTAGGTGTTCATACTAATTCTAGCTCGTCTCTTTCTCTTTGTTATTTAGAAAATGTGGTAGAGTTAGTGGTCATCAAATAGCCATTTGCTCCCTACATTTTCCATCCTTCCTTTCTGTGAAGTTGGTGCCATGTGACTAATTGTAGCCAATGGCTACTGAGTGGAAGGTATATGTGTCATTGCTAGTCATTTAAGAGCTTCCGTGGGGCCAGCAGTTAAGCGCACATGTTCCGCTTCGGTGGCCTGGGGTTCGCAGGTTTGCATCCTGAGTGCAGACATGGCATCAATTGTCAAGCCATGCTGTGGTAGGCGTCCCACATATACAGTAGAGGAAAATGGGCACGGATGTTACCTCAGGACCAGTCTCCCTCAGCAAAAAGAGGAGGATTGGCAGCAGATGTTAGCTCAGGGCTAGTTTTCCTCAAAAAGAAAAAAAAAAAGAGCTGCTGTGCCTCTTCCACCTCTCTGTTTCCTTCCTGTGGTGACCTTGGAGGGAGAGTTTCAGATGACACAGCTGCAAGATGGAGACTGCTCAGATCACTGAGTCACCACTTAGAGAACAGCTGTAGAGGAGAGCAATGCAACTCACACGTAAAGCGTAAGTGTAAACTTTTACTGTATTATCTCCCTGAGATTTGGGGGTTGCTGGTTACTGCAGCATAGCCTACCATATCCTTACCAGCACAGGCAATATCTCTTATTGATTTTCTTCAATACCCTTTTCCTCCTAAGATGCTGTCTTTCTCCTTTATATATTGCTGCCTAGAAAAAGAATGGTATGCTTTTGGGCGCGGTAGGGGCGGTGGGTGGGAGGGGGGACTTTGTCCACAAGTGTGATCTTGAACATCTTTTGGTTTAATTATGTTCAATACACAATGAGAATTTCATTAGTGTTAGGTTTAATGACATTGGCAGAAGCACAGAATTCTACTATTAAATATATCTTACAAATTTCTGTAAGCACTGTGCTATTTGTGAATGTTTAATGACAGTTAAGAAGCATGCTATTTGGGATGAAAGCTGTTTTTTTCACTCCACCATAGCTGCTACTCAGTCCAGGCTATAGCAGACAATTCAAATTACGGGCTCATAATCTTGGATTTTCAGCATTTAAAAAATGTTAATTTGCACCTCATTATTAGACAGACAACCTAAATGGTACCACTTGTGTTTTTATTGACTCAGAGTTTACAGAGAAAAATAATGCATTGCAAACCTTCAAGGAGGATTTTCTTTCACGTTTTGCCAGCAGAGAAGTGATAGAGCCAGCAGTTCTGAGGCAAAAAGTAAGATACTCATTGAGGCTGCCTTCAGTTGCTTGGGCACACAGACCATCTGGCAACGAGAGGAGATGGGGGCTCAACGTGCCCTTTGCTAATAAAGTGACTGCCACTGGGAGGAATAATTCTTCCTTTAATTGTATACCTATTTGAGAAGAGAGAGCAAATAAAGAACCTCCCTTCTCAGATGAAAATGATGAATGACCTTGAAGACTCAGCACTAGTCATCCTTGGGAAGCTGGATTCTCATCAGTTCTGCTCATTAGGAGTCCCGTCTGAGTGTACACAAAGCACCTATTGACTTCCGTGGGAGTTCTGAGGCACCATCAGTCCACAGGGAGGTGATGTTTTTCAAATTGTGCTTCCTATCCCACTGAAAGGCTAGAAAATGAAGGCAGAAAACATGGACACCTCAATTATGAAGCTTAAAATAAGACAAAGCATACGATGTGGGTTTCACATCAGTATCAACAATTAACTGCAGCCCCTACTTGCAAACAGGAGCTTGTGGTGCCCAGTGTTGCTCAGTCACTGATACTATGAAGGGGAGAGAGAATGTACAAGGATATTTCCAGAAACAAATATTTAGTTGACAATTCATCTGAGAGTAGTAAACGTGAAAGAGAAATGCTAGAGTTCATGGAGCCTAGATTTTATCAATTAGTATTAATAATTGTGATTTGATGATTTTATTTTTTTAAACTAGCAAATACTGAACCAAACTTAACTGTGCTCAGTTACATATCTGTTACAGCAGTTGCTAAATAAATCCATTTTATTATTGTTGAGGACAATGATGATGACGGTGATGATGGCAGAAATGCAGAAGAAATAAGATGGAAGGGAGCATGCTTGCATGCGCTCCCCTCTCACAGATTTCATGGAATATGGCTATTGTAACCTGATGACCTTAATCATATTTTACTAAAGACATTTCCTTTTAGTCATGATTATGGTTTCAGTACCAACTATACTATCAAGGAGAATTGCTATGTGTACCAAAAATCAAATGTTTCAAAATTGTGTTGATCCATCCCACTGAGGAGGCAGGTGGGAGACCCCTGGAATGAAATGAAGGCATTTCTACCTGAGTTATTATTATTCATTGTCAGTTGAATCATTTGGAACCTTAAGTGTTAGGAGTAAAGAGTTTGCCACTAAGTAATGTCCAGAAACTAGTAGGTTGATACTCCTTCTACCTATCATATGACCAGGACATGCCTTAAGTCCTTTACTGTGGTTTCGTAAAAACTAATTTCAAAGTCAGCCTGGGCAGACTTAAAGTGATATATCGACCATTAGTAACTATATATTACCACTTACCACAGTGCATTAGTGATTTTTAATAAGCGGATTTTAGTGACATATAAATCTCAGTAATCATATCACTATACTAGATACATTGTAAGTGATCAACAAGTATGTTCGACTAGTTTCTCACTGTGTCAGTTAAGTACTGTACAAAGACCCGTTCTCCAGCTGGTTTCTCTTTTGTTCTGCTTTCTCTCTCAAATCGTCTTCCCTCACTTACCCCGAAATGACAGTGTCTTTACATGAGTTGCATACACCTTCTAGCACACGGCAGGTTTTTCATAACAGTTAACAACAACCCTAATTGCTGTGTATAATTGAAGAGTAATTTTCCACAGTACAGGTGCGGTTACCCGAAATCTATTCTCCTACAAAGTACTTAAACAACTCTTTTCCCTGTGTTAATTTTGCAAGGAGACTAGGTATCTTTTTATAACCTCTTTTTTATTTCTACATAGAAGGAGAATTGGGCCTCAGTTTATTTGGAACAAGAAATATTCTCGTAGTGTGCCCAGAGACAGTTGATTCTTTCTATTGAAAAGGGCATGGGTTTTGTCCAGTTACTAGAATTGACTAACATTTAGTTCAATAATAATTATTTACTTTTATTTCTTCTGGACACAGATCATTAATGCTCTTTATTAAGGATCTGACTACTTCATTTTGATATCATAAAGAAATTAGCTCTGAAATGCAAGACCCTGGCAGTTTCGTACTCTGGCGCTGTCGGGGGTGGGTGGGGGCAGACAGGAAATGGAAGGTCTCCTCCACAGAGAGAGGTTTTCTTTTCTTGACTTTTTGCAAGTCTGATGTAAACAAAATAGTCTTTTCTTTGGCATACTAAATACGTAGACATTAACTTCCATCAGTTTCCTCAAGCTTTGAAGTCTAAATGTACAGCTGTGTACATACATTTTTAAACATACTGTATTAGAGAATTTATTGTTTTTAGTTTAACAGTTAGTAATATAGCCTTTAGTCTCAGGTAATATTTAATCTCTTAATGGAACGTTAATGAATAGAAGGAAGAATAAAGTAGCATTGTTGCCTTACAGCTTAAAGACGGCTGGAAATAGCTGCTTTGTGAACTAATGACCTTCCCCGCCCACCACCGCCCAAGTGCTAGGCAATTGATGTCTTCATCCTAAAGTACCTCTTATCTTCATGCTTAGGACTGAGAAAATTAAATCTTATTCCGGAATTTCATGACATGACAGCTTCATTGCCTCGTGTTAACTTTAACAACAATTATCCTAAAGTTGTTGTTGTTGTTTTTAAGGAGGTTAATACACTTTCTAGGACAATCTGAAAGTCTTGTGGTTCTTGAAAACAAAATGGCAACGGCCAGAGCATGTTTGGCGTTTTATGCTGCAATGTGCTACATAGCACTTCCCCAGTAGCAGAAATTCAATGTGCCGCGAGTGAGGGTTCTCGAATTCACGCACACACACATACACACACACACACCCCGTTACTAACAGAGTTACAAGACTTTGCAGGGCACGTTCTATGCCTGAGTTTGCTGATTAATTTGTATAATTCTTTCGCAAGTGTTACACAGTAGGCTTCTTGGGTATACGTTAATACAGTAGACAAAGTCACATGTGCACAACAAAACAAATCATAAATAATGAGATACTAAAAACCAACTGTCACAGAGGTAGCAATTATTGGTGTCTCTTTTTCGCTTCAGTGACTTTTTCCTTTTACCCTGAGACATGCAAACAGAACAAACAATTAGCGAAATAATTGATGATCAGTACCTTCAAAGCTTGTGGTGACCTGGTTTATGCTTTATAAGCTTAATAATGAGAACACCTCTTATTACTGATTAGTGTGCTGCCTGGTGCTCTCTGATGGTGCTGGGGAGGTACATCTGTTTCAGACAAAAGGTTTTTATCTGCCCTTTACAGTTAGTTGGTCCCTAATGACCTGACCTTTTGTCCCTTGCTGTTTTTAGATTCCAATTAAACTTGTTTATAGAATAGACAAATAATTAAAGATGTACTGTTTTCCACGACTTAATATTGTCTTCCAATAGGGTTGTGTTGCAGTTGGTGGCAATTAACATATATAGTAATGTTTTTAATCATTTACATGTTAAAACACATGCAAAATGTGCCCATGTTTTCTTAGTCTTCTTTGTGCTTGTCAACCCATTCTCTTAACTTGCATCGGGTATGCTAATTACCCTCTGTCAAGCCAGGGTAATTCATCTTTTCCAAGGGAAAAAAATTCAGTTTTCATTTTTATGCTTGAGGAAGTCAAAGAATGGCAATTTATTCTGGAGCTTTCAGAACCAGAAAAGAATGCTTTAAGGTTATGACAAACTGATTTTGTGTTGTGCACAGCAAGAAGTATTAAACAGATAAATAGCATGTCATGTTAGAAATTTCATGTTGAGGTATAATTTCTTACCTCTTTTGTTGAATTTTCTATCAACTTGCATTCTGTATTAGGTCCTTATGCAAAATACCAGTATAAAATATTTCTTGATCACAAAAACATGGAGAATGAAATACGGAAATTTTTGGTAGCCGTGTCATCCCCAAATTAAAAATTCCCACAATCCCCAGAGACTGTGCAACTGTTAGTTCTCTTATAATCTGTAGAGAAATACGCAAAATGATAGCCTCAAGGCCCCATTTTCACAGTTTTGAAAAAAAGATTTTAAATACGATTACGCCTTATCAACGAAATGGGCAGCTCTTTAAAGTGACTGTCTCTAGGATTTTCAGGAAGTGTGTGGCATTAGCTAGCACTCCCATATCCTGAACACGAGTGCTTCGACATGGCAGGCCCTCAATAAATGTCTATTCACGGATTCCTTTCTCCATTTCCATCCATTTGGTTCATCTGACTTAGTCAAGAATTAGTGAAAAAGCGATGCCCTGGAAGTCCAGTGGGCTTATATGAGCAGGGGGACCACCTGGGATGTATTATTTGGGTAGATGAGCTTTTTGTTTCCCTGAAACATGCAGCGTGAGCCTTGCACAGACGCTGCAAGGGAAAGGAAAAGTAGTGTTGTCTGACACCTTTTGAAAGTTAGCATGTATTTGTTGTCTTCAACCTCTGAGGCCAACAAGTAAAAACAGAAAATGTTTTTTATTCTCTGGGCCTGAGGGAAAGATGGAAATATAATTCTAGCTGTATTCCCACTCCTTTTCCTCTTGGTTCTGAAACAGTATAATCTTGTACATTTTTCATAAGGTACATTTTGGATGGCTAGCAATTCTTCAGGCATTAAAACCTGTTACCTCACTATGATATATAAATACTTTGGATGATCCATAATTTTTTAAAATGTATATGTCCAGCTATGTTTTGAATCTTTGAGGTTAATACCAAGTGGGCATTTTTTTCCCTTATGCAGTTATGGTCAGGGAAATTGCCGGATAATAAAATCCTACACAATTGAGGCCTTCATAGTAGGTCATGCATACATGTAGTTGGAGTGAGTGTGTAGAAATACACAAATTGTTGGATTAATCAGCCCTTTGTGTTCCTTTAGTAAAACATACTGATGGATGGTCTTGGTGCATAGAGGCCAGTAGCCCGTATGCTACTCGATAGGGATCTCACGCACTTCTGCTCCTACGAGATGAGTTGTTGCTTACAAAGAGTTAGTCGTGCTTGCTCCAAGCTCATGTATGCTATTTTTACTTGTTATTTTAACCATATAAAATTACCCATAATCTTAATTACATTTTACATTTATGAAATATGAGTGCAAAAAAGAAAGTTATGTTTGTGTGACAACTAAATTGAATTCTTTGGAAAAACGTTGAATTTAAATGACTAAAAAAAGTATTGTAGAATTAGATTTGGGTGAGACAAGGGAATACATAAAAATCTATAAGGATACCCCCCTCAGGTTGCTGTATAAACCTCTATTAGTTGAAGAAACCCCAACTAGAACTCACAGAAAATGCACTTTGGATGTGGCTTATGCAAGAAAGATGAAGGGAAATGCCAGTCAGCAGACAGACCCACACTCAGTGAAAAGGCCCACGCAGAAATGAAAATTGTTTGGTTCCTCATCAAAATTTTGGTGAAATAATGCACAGTAATGTATTTTAATTTAAAATGCTTAGAACATATATTAACTATCTCCCACTTTAGCTTCCTTTTTGGGTTAATTTGACAACTATTATTCTTATTTTCTTCTAATAAGAAAGCCTCCACTGCAGCAGATAAGTGGAATTCCCTTCTAACCAAGTACTTTGGGTAATTCATTAACTAACCACCTTTGGATGCAAGCCAGACTCACACTTATTTTCCTGCATTTTCCTCCATGGTGATTTAGAGTGAAATAACTCTAGAACATTGAAAAATATCATTGTCCCGATTTAAAGCATGGTAAGGAACTAAATTATGGATACGCTAAGTGACTTATTCAGGATCAGATCCTTTACATAGTGGAGTATCTAGGTGAACTCACACTAGTTTACTTCTCAAAACATGAATTGTGTTCATTTGTTTCTGGAAATATAATTTCTTCAAACGCTAGCTGTTCTCATTTGCTAAATAGTAGGCTATCTGGATTTTGGCAGCAAGTTCCAGGATTTCTCCCATTTACATGCATATCTAGTGCAGGGTATGTAAGTGAGAACTAGGCCCTGGATAACCGACACATTAGCATGTGTGAAAATAGCTCAATTAACACAGGTAGCATGTGAGAATGTCCATTAATTTCTCAGGAAACAATGGCTCATAGTGCTAGGACCAATGCAGGGTCTTGCAGATGGTGTCAAACTAACTGCGTTTGCAAAGACACAATGCAGCATCTGGAGGGCTGGCAAAATCCAACAACTTCAGAGACAGCAAGTCAAATTTGATCAGAGAGACCAACACTTGACCACATGAGTATCTCAGCTTCCTGGGATGTGTTCCAAAATCCATCCATCTCATCCACTGTGACAGTCATAAAGTCACACTTCACATCTCTGCATCAAGCCATGTCTCTGACTGTCACACAGCTCGGTCTGCCTGACAGAATAAATTTATGGCATCCTTCAATGGCTTCCTCACCTTTTTTTAAATACATAACCTTTTCTTCTCCTTAAGTAAAAGAATATGCATAATAGACACGTTGAGCTACAAATGCAGTTTTCTGTGGACAAAGGAAGAGATCAAGGATTTTTATAATTTCATTGATTTTAGAAAATGTTGCTTCTCCCACCAGTTGTCCTCTGGTGGAAATCAGGGCACCAGGCCATATAGCCACTGAGCATGTGTGTGGTGGTGAAGAGAAAGGGCTCTTGAGTTCTTCTTTCTGAGTGTGAATAACGGGATCCGTTACCAGCTGCGTGCCCCTGGGAAAGACACTCAACGTTCCTGGGCTTAGTTTATCTTTTTTTTTTTTAATTGACAGGAAGGTAATAAAAATATCTATCTCTTGAGTGTAATGAGGCTTTGATACATGTAGAATAGTTAGCATATTTTCCGGCACATAATACGAGGCTAATAAATGTTAAGCATGTATTATTTTTAAGCCTCAGCTCTACGTTAAAGTCATGTCACAGTCATGAGAGATAAAGAGAGTAGAGTGTGAGGCCTATGGAAAGAGACTGGGAGGTGGTTTTTCCTCCTAGTCTAGGATTATGGGAGAGGATAAAAAAAGAAACCCTCTGACAGGTACTGTCAAGTTCACCCGGGTAGGAGACTGTCACAAAGCCTGCACGTGCCTAGAGTTCCCTCTGTGCCATGTGATTCTACTGTCATGAGTTGGTGGCAGCAGGTGGCAGTTTATTGAGGATTTGGGGATTCAGGATCCTGACCATCTTGCCATCTGTTGTGACTAAGTAATAATGATAATGAAAATAACATTACAGACATAGTAATCATGTTTATTATAATGCCAATACTATTTTAAGCACTTTTCATATATTAACTCCTTTGTTCCTCTTAACTACTCTACAAGATCTTATTCCCATTTTACAGAGGAGGAGACTGAGGCACAGTGATCAAGTAAGTGTAGCTGGAATTTGAATTCAGGCAATCTAAGTCTGGCAACTGAGCCATAGGCTATGATATTAGGGTTAGATATGTATTTTCTTTATAATCTGTACTATTATATTCGGCTATGTCTTTCAACTCTTTCATCACTCTATTCCCCCCAAAAAGAAGAATTCTAGGGTCTGTTAGAAATCACAAATAATAAATTCATTAGGAGTAGGTATAGTAATGTAATTCATTGATACTAGAAGGCCACTTACAGCTTTCATTATTGCAATTCTGTAAGTTCAAAATAATTGAGAGGCATTTTCTATTGGGGAATGGTTGTGTGTTTCATGAATGACACTTTTATTGCTACTGGATCACCGAATCGTAGCCTGGTCTGTGAGTCTAAGTTCGATCAGGAAAACAGACATCACCAGGATATTTCAGTTAGAAATTAGAAATTCCTCTCTATGGAATTAGAGGCTTTTACAACTTTTGGAAATTCTGAAAGGATGAAATCAGAAGAACTCTCAGGAAATAGTTCAGGAAATCCAATAATACACAGGGAAGCTGCAGCCAATAATCTCAACTGCACGTATCGCCATCGTGGCTGATTCTTAGTAGAAATCCTCGGAAGTCAAAGGCTGGCCACACCTCGAATAATCTTAACTTCCTGCCTGCAGTTGCTATTTGAGCACGAGCTTCAGTCTGTGGGAGTGCCTCCTCTAGGCACAAAGGGCCGTGAGAGGGCCAAGGTCTTATGGGAAGTGTAGTTCCAAACTTCCCTCCTACCATGCAAGGATGAATGCAAGGATGGAATGATGCTGCACTCAATATAGATACTTCTCCACGCAGAGATATGGCTTCAAGAAGGGAGCTCAGTCATCCTCCTACTTCTGGACAAGATTTTGTCGACCATACCAAGACAGTTATTTTTAAAATGCATAAGAGGCTTCATTCTTTCCTGTGATAGTGAAATAGTATAATATAGAGTGTTCATTTGTTAATTCGGCAGATATTTATTGGCCACCTTCTTTATTCAGAACACTGTATTAGGGAGTTCCTCGTTACTAAGATGCAGGCCTTATACAGGGCTTTCAACTAAGACTTAATGAATGAATAATTTAATTGCATGTTGTAAAGATATTAGGATATTTTCTTGCCTTCTAGCACATGATATAATCGTTATGTGTCACAAATAGGACAAAGAAATGCTCAAGGAATTCTGAAGAGGAATCGGCCACTTTTAACTTTTTTGGCCAAGGAAGACCTTGTTGAACACATGGAATTTGAGAAAGCCTTAAAGAGAAAATGAGCAGGCACCACCCTATGTGATTTAATTACATCTGAAACTAAATCTAGACGTCTGTTAGGGTAGGTACTCTTCCTATGCCCATTATACATTGGTGGGAGCTGTGGCTCAGAGAGGTTGTCTACCTAACCTCGGTTGCCTACTATCACACTGGCAGAAATTGTCAGACGTGGGCCTCAAATCCAGGTTAGTGGGATTCCAAAGCCTCTTTCAACCTCATTATACTTAATACCAACCATATTTTAGGCTCTAAATATAAACTGAGATAAGCAGTAAAATGCAAGTTTATATACATATCAGTAAAGCTACACAGGAGACCCAAGTTTCACATAGAAAGTTAGACATAAACATATTGAAGTAAGTATATATATATTCTTTTTGGTTATCCCCGTTTTTTATTATGGTAACATTGGCTTATAAAATTATATAACTTTCAGGTGTACATCATTATGTTTCGATTTCTGTGTAGATTACATCATGTTCACCACCCAAAGGCTAATTACAATCCATCACCACACACGTGTACCTAATCACACATTTTGCCCTCTTCCCTGCCCCCTTCCCCTGGTAACCACCAATCTAATCTCTGGTTTTCGATGTGTTTGTTTGTCATCTTTTTCTTCTACTTATGAGTTGGATCATTCAGTATGTGACATTCTCCCTCTGACTTATTTCACTTAGCATAATACCCTCAAGGCCCATCCATGTTGTCACAAATAGCTGGATTTCATCATTTCTTATAGCTGAGTTGTATTCCATTGTGTATATATACTACATCTTCTTTATCCATCTGTCCCTTGATGGGCACCTAGGTTGCTTCCAAGTCTTTGCTATTGTGAATAATGCTGCAGTGAACATAGAGGTGCAGGTATCTTTATGCATTCATGTTTTCATGTTCTTTGGATAAATACCCAGGAGTGGAATAGCTGGATGATATAGTAGATCTATTTTTAATTTTTCAAGGAATCTCCATATGTTTTGCATAGTGGCTGCAACACTTTGCACTCCCACCAGCAGTGTATGAGGATTCCCTTCTCTCCACACGCTCTCCAACACCTTTTGTTTCCTCTCTTGTTAATTATAGCCATTCTGACAGGAGTGAGGTGATATCTCATTATAGTTTTGAATTACGTTTCCCTGATGGTTGGTGATGTTGAACATCTTTTCGCATGCCTGTCGGCCATCTGTATATCTTCTTTGGAGAAATGTCTGTTCAGATCTTTTGCCCATTTTTCAATTGGGTTGTTGGTTTTTTTTGTTGTTGAGATGGATGAGTTATTCGTATATTTTGGAAATTAACTCCTTATCAGATATATGGTTTACAAATTCTTCTCTCAGTTGTTAGCTTGTCTTTTCATTTTGTTGATGATTTCCTTTGCTGTGCAGAAGCTTTTAGTTTGATGTAGTCCCATTTGTTTATTTTGCCTATTTTCTCCTTGCCCCATCAGACACAGTACTTGAAAATATGCTTCTAAGACCGATGTTGAAGAGTGTAATGCCTATGTTTTCTTCTAGAAGTTTAATGGTTCCAGGCCTTACATTCGAGTCTTTAATCCATTTTGAGTTACTCTTGGTGTATGGTGTAAGATAATGGTCTACTTTCATTCTTTTGCATGTGGCTGTCCAGTTTTCCCAACACCATTTATTGAAGAGACTTTCCTTTCTCCATTGTATGTTCTTGGCTCCCTTGTCGAGTATTAGCTGTCCATAAATGTGTGGGTTTATTTCTTGGCTCTTGACTCTGTTCCATTGATCTGTGTGTCTGTTTTTGTGCCAGTATGATGCTGTTTTGGTTACTATAGATTTGTAGTATATTTTGAAATCATGGATTGTGATTCTTCCAGCTTTGTTCTTTTTTCTCAGGAATTCTTTGGCTATTTGGGGTCTTTTGTTGTTCCATATAAATTTTAGAATTCTTTGTTTTATTTTTGTGAAAAATGTCGTTGGAACTTTGATAGAGATTGCATTGAATCTGTAGATTGCTTTAGGAATTATGGACATTTTAACTATGTTAATTCTTCCAATCCAAGAGCACAGAGTATCTTTCCATTTATTTGTGTCTTCTTTGATTTCTTTCAACAGTGTTTTATAGTTTTCAGTGTACAGATCTTTCACCTCTTTGGTTAAGTTTATTCCTAGGAATTTTATTCTTTTTGTTGCAATTGTAAATGGGATTGTATTCTTAATTTCTCTTTCTGCTGTTTCGTTGTGAGTGTCTAGAAACACAACTGATTTTTGTATGTTTATTTTGTATCCCGTAACTTGACCATATTCATTTATTATTTCTGAAAGTTTTTTAGTGGATTCTTTAGGGTTTTCTATGTATAAAACCGTGTTGTCTGCAAATAGTAACAGTTTCACTTCTTCCTTTAAAATCTGGGTCCCTTTTATTTCTTTTTCTTGCCTGATTTCTCTGGCAAGGACTTCCAATACTACGTTAAATAAGAGTGGTGAAAGTGGGCATCCTTGTCTGGCTCCTGTTCTTAGAGGGAAAGCTTTCAGTTTTCTCCATTGAGAATGATATTAGCTGTGGGTTTGTCATATATGGCCTTATTTTGTTGAGGTACTTTCCTTCTATACCCATTTTATTCAGAGTTTTTATCATAAATGGATATTGTGTCTTGTCAAATGCTTTCTCTGCATCTATTGAGATGATCATGTGATTTTTATTGTTTATTTTGTTAATGTGGTGTATCACATTGATTGATGTGCAGATGTTGAACCATCCCTGCATCCCTATAATAAATCCCACTTGATCATGGTGTATGATCTTTTTAATGTATTGTTGTATTCAATTTGCTAGTATTTTCTTGAGGATTTTTGCATCGATGTTCATAAGTGATATTGGCCTGTAATTTTCTTTTTTTGTGTTGTCCTTGTCTGGTTTGGGTATCAGGGTAATCTTGTTTTTGTGGAATGAGGTGGGAAGCTTTCCATCCTCTTGAATTTTTTTGAAGAGTGTGAGAAGGATAGATATTCAGTCTTTGAATGTTTGGTAGAATTCACCAGGGAAACCATCTGGTCTTGGTCTTTCATTTTTTGGGTGGCTTTTGATTACTGTTTTGATCTCCTTACTGCTGATTGATCTATTCAAATTCTCTATTTCTTCTTGATTCAGTTTTGGAAGGTTGTGTGATTCTAAGAATTTATCCGTTTCTTCCAGATTATCCAATTTGTTGCTATATAGCTTCTCATAGTATTCTTTTATAATCTTTTGCATTTCTGAAGTGTCTGTTGTAATTTCCCCTCTTTCACTTCTGATTTTATTTGAAACTTCTCTCTTTTTTTCTTGGTGAGTCTAGCTAAAAGTCTGTCAATTTTGTTCATCTTTTCAAAGAACCAGCTCTTGGTTTCAGTGATTTTTTTCTATTATGTTTTTGGTCTCTATTTCATTTATTTTTGCTCTGATTTTTATTATTTCCTTCCTTCTACTGATTTTGGGCTTTGTTTGGTCTTCTTTTTCCAATTCCTTTAGGTGAACTGTTAGATTGTTTATTTGAGATTTTTCTTATTTGTTGAGGTAGGCCTGTATTGCTATAAACGTCCTTCTTAGAACTGCTTTTGCCATACCCCATAGATTTTGGCATGTTGTATTTTCATTTTCATTTGTCTCCAGGTAATTTTTTATTTCTCCTTTGATTTCTTCATTCTCAATCATTGTTCAGTAGCATTTTGTTTAATCTCCCATATTTGTGGCTTTTCTGATTTTCTTCCTGTAGTTGATTTCTGATTTCATTACTTTGTGGTCAGAAAAGATGCTTGGTATTATTTCAGTCTTCTTAAACTTATTGAGACTTGTTTTCTGGCCTAATATGTGATCAATCCTGGAGGCTGTTCCACATGCATTTGAAAAGAATGTATATTCTGTGGGTTTTGCCTGGAATGTTCTATATATATATATATGTATATATATATATATATATATATATATATATATATATATATATACACCAAGTCCATCTGGTCTAATGTTTCATTTAAGGCCAATGTTTCCTTACTGATCTTCTGTTTGGATGATCTATCCATTGGTGTAAGTGGAGTGTTGAAGTGCCCTACTATTATTGTGTTACTGTCTATTTCTCCTTTTATGTCTGTTAATAATTGCTTTATATATTTAGGTGCTCCTAAGTTGGGTGCATAGATATTTACAAGTATTATATCCTCTTGTTAGATTATTCCCTTTATCATTATGTAGAGCCCTTCTTTGTCTTTTGTTACAGTTTTTGTTTTAAAGTCTATTTTGTCAGATGTAAGTATTGCTACCCTAGCTTTCTTTTCTTTGCCATTTGCATGGAGTGTCTTTTTCCATCCCTTCACTTTCAGTTTGTGAGCATCTTTAGGTCTGAAGTGTGTCTCTTGTATGTAGCATATATACGGGTCTTGTTTTTTAATCCAATTAGCCACCCTATGCCTTTTGATTGGAGCATTTAATCCATTGACATTTAAAGTAGCTATTGATAAGAATGTACTTATTGCCATTTTGTTACTTTTTTCTACACGTTTTAGTAGTTCTTCTCTGTTCCTTTCTTCTTCTCTTGCTATCTTTCCTTGTGGCATGATGGCTTTCTTTAGTATTACGTTTGGGTTCCTTTCTCTTAATTATTTGTATATTTGTTATAGTTTTCTGCTTTTTGATTAGCATGAGGTTCATATATAATAATCTACATATATAGCAATCTATATTGAGTTGATGGTCTCTTTAGTTTGACCCCTTTCTAAAAGCTCTACTCTTTTACTCCCCTCCTCCCACATTTTATGTTTTTGATATCATATCTAACCTCTTATTTTGTGTGTATATCCATTACCCTCTTATTATAGAAATAGGTAATTTCAGTACTTTTGTCTTTTGACCTTCATATCATCTTCATGGGTGGTTGATCTGCTACTTTTACTGTATTTTTGCCTTTACCAGTGATTTTATTTCCTGTTTTGGGTAATTTTCTTATTCCTATTTGTGGTCTTCTCTTTCCCACTTCAGTAAATCCCTTTAGCATTTCTTGTAAAACTGGTTTCTTGGTAATAAACTCCTTTAATTTTTGTTTATCTGGGAAACTCTTTATCTCTCCATCCATTCTGAATGACAACCTTGCTGGGTAAAGTGTTCTTGTGTAGGTTTTTTTCCTTTCAGAACTATAAATATATCGTGCCACTCCCTTCTAGCCTGTAAAGTTTCTGCTGAGAAGTCAGCTGATAGCCTTATGGGGTTTCCTTTGAATGTCACTTATTTACTTTCTCTTGTGGCTTTTAGGAATCTCTCTTTATCTTTAATTTTGGAAATTTTAATTATAATGTATCTTGGTGTGGGCCTCTTTAGGTTTATCTTGTCTGGTGCTCTCTGTGCTTCCTGTACCTGGATGTCTGTTTCCTTCCTTAGATTAGCAGTTTTCAGCTATTATTTGTTTAAATAGATTCTCTGCCCTTTTTTCTCTCTCTTCTCCTTCTGGGACACCTATAATACAAATGTTAATGTACTTGATGTTGTCCCAGAATTCCCTTAGACTGTTCTCATTCTTTCTAATTATTTTTTTTTTTATCTGTTCAGCTTGGGTAATTTCCTCTAGTATTTCATCCAGCTCACTGATCCATTCTTCTGTATCATCTACTCTGCTATTGAGTCCTTGTAGTGAATTTTCATTTCCAGTGTTGTATTCTTCATTTCTGATTGGTTCTTTTTTATATTTTCCAATTCTTTGTTAACATTCTCACTGAGGTCATCCATTCTTCTCCCAAGATCAGTGAGCATCCTTACGACTTTTTGTTTGAACTCTTTGTCAGGTAGATTGTTTATTTCTGTTTCATTTAGTTCTTTTTCTGTATTTTTGTCCTGTTCCCTTACTTGGAACATATTCCTTTGCCTCCTCATTTTGCCTCTTTCTCTGAGCTTATATCTACGTATTAGGTGGGTCAGCTATGTTTCCTGATTTTGGAGAGGTGGCCTTATGTAAGAGATGCCTTATGATGCCCAGCAGTATACTTCCCCCTTGTCAGCAATGTTTCATAAGTGACCCCTGTGTGGGCTACATGTGTCCTTCTGTTGTGGAAGGGCTGCTCTTGCTGCAGGTGCCCAGGGAGGCTAGGCTGTCCCCTTTGGCTGGCTGGTTGTAATTCTCAGCTGCATGTGGCTGCTATGGACCCTTCAGTCATTTTATAGGCTTTGAGGAGCCCCAGCACAGTTGATTGCAAGGTCTAATAGCACATAGGAATGTGCAGTTTTTCTCTTAAGTGTGTAGGACACCAGGTTGCTGGGCTCAGGGGCTTACAATTGCTATAGGCCTCCAGCCTGTAAGGCTGTTGTCAGCTCTCTCAGGATTGCAGCTGTGTGGGGCTGGCCCCAGGCATGAGAGCACCCAGTTGTTTCAGGCTCTGGAAGGTGGGGCTGATCCCCTATGTGGCTGTTTGAGGAGCACAAGTCTTCTGCCACTGATAAGCCCCATGGCCCACAGGTCCACACACACTGTCAACACAGTCCTGGCCCATGCATCCATCCCGACCCCCTGAAGTGGACCCAGTCACCCCACTGCAGAGGCCTCCACACACTCCACCAATGCCCCACACACTCTACCCACTCCTCATGCACGCCCTGCCCCTCAGAGGGGGACCCACTTGCCTGCCTCAGAAGATTCAAGCACCCAGTCCATGCAGGCTAGCAAGTTGCCCAAGGGCTTGCTGTTGGGTAGGGCCAGTCTCTAGGGCAGGCTGCCTGCCCTGACTGAGCTGGATTAAATCAGCACTCTATTGGGTGGAGCAGACTCTGGGCTAATAAGCCAGGGGAACTCCAACAGTGTCTGCTACAGTCTGCGTCAGCACACCTGTACTAGGTCACAGTAATGACTGCTGCCAATGTCTCACTCCCTGGAGAGGTCTCACCCAGGTACTACCAGAGCCTATCAAGTGAGTCTCTTTTTGCCAAAGGAGTGTGCACCTTTCTTTCTGGTGATTGTAGGTTGCTTTCCAAAACAGGTGGATTTGTGCATGGGACGTTTAAGAGCTGGCTTTTTTCTGCTTATGTCTGATAGCTTTTCTAGGGGTATTCCACGATGTAATTAATAGCTAGCAAAGCCAGATGTTATGACACTTGTCTCAGTTGTGCTGAGTCTAAAGGATGCTTATAACAGTAATGTTTCCCTGCTCAAGTCCCCCACTCCTCCAGGGAAGGCTGCATACCTTAGGATTGCTTCTGGCTGGCAATGAAGCTCCACAGCTGCAAAGGCAGCTTTTTTCTCTCCAGAAAGGAATTTCTGCCCCTTCCATCTCTGTCAGGACTGTCCCTTGTTGCAGTGGTTATTTTTATCCAGGTTTTAGTTCTCTCTCAGGGGTAATAGTTCCAAGAATAGTTGTAACTTGGTTGTGTTCATGGGAGGAGGTGAGTTCAGAGCCTGCCTACAGTGCCATCTTGACACCAACCAAAATAAGTATATTTAATAGAAGCCTATCTGATATTAACAAAGACTCATTGATACAATTGTGAATTAGGAAACCATACCCTTTTGAAATCAACTTTTAATTGGTTGTTTGAGTTAAAGTCAATTGGCTATGTTATATTCAATGGTCCAATTTAGGGTAAGAAGTTTCATTCACTCATTTATGAGGCAAGGTAACTATGTGATTAAGAGTGTGGACTCTGGAGCTATACTGCCCTGGTTTGAATCCTATCCCTGCCACTTGCTAGGTACAGGAGCCTCAGCATTCTCATCTGCAAAGTAAGAATGATAATAATACTATATTTATCATCTATTCCTGCATAACAAATTACCACAAAACTGAATCAGGAATCCAGGTGTGGCTTAGCTGGGTACTTCTGTTTCAAGGTCTCTCATAAGGCTGCATTCAGGGTGACAGCAAGGGCTAGGGTATCACCTGAAGGCTCATCTGTGTGAGGATCAGCTTCCAAACTCACAGGGTTCTTAGCAGGATCCTTCGTGGACTATTGGACTTCAGTTCTTCATGGACTATTTGACTATTTGACCTCAGGTCCTCTCTGGCTATTGGTCAGAAGCTTCTGGCTTCTGGCTATTGGTCAGTTCCTTGTCATGTGAGTCTGTTCATGAGACGAAAAGTTCACAATATGGCAACTGGCTTCCTCAAGCAAATGAACAAAGAGGAAGTACAAGATGGGAGCCACAGTCTTTTTGTGACCTAATCTCAGAAGTGACATCTCATCACTTTTGCCATATTGTATTCAATAGAAAGCAAGTCACTTTATCCAGCCCACATTCAAGACGAGTTGATTGCCGACACATGTGAATACTAGGAGGCGAGGATCATTGCAGGCTGTCTTAGAGGTTGCCTATCACACCTACCTAATAGGTTTGTTGAGTAGGTTGAGTTAGTACATGTAAAAGATCTTAGAACAAAGCCTGGAACATAATAAGTGATATATAAGTGTTGGCTGTAACTATTACTGTATTAAAATCACTGGGACGCTTAATAGATAGGACACAGTTTCTACTTTTAAGAAAATGACAGTCTAAAATAGTATATGGCAGAAAATGAAAAGCACCATAATGAAGGCAAAAATAAAGAGCTGTGGTATTGAGAGGAGGGTATGGTCACAGAGAAATGTGAAAGATCAGAAAATGTTTGTGAATCAAAGCAATATTTGTGCTGAGCCACAGAATATGAGTAAAGTTTTGACAGGGCTGGGTGAGGGGAGTTTTGGGGGCCAGAGCTGGTGTACAGGGAATTGTTGAAGACAGCAATGGTCAAAGGACCCCTGGGTGTTATCTAGGAAACCATGGGTAATCCAGGTTAACTGGAACATTCAAAATGCAGCACTAAACTGGGAAATAGGGTGAAAAAGAAGGATTTGCATGTGGTTGAGAACGTTGAAGGAAAGCCTGATGAATTTGGACCCATTTCCATCAGTAGCAGGATTCATTGAAGATTAGAAACAGGGTACCACACATGAAGTTGAACTTCAAGAAGTTTGTTCTGGGAGTAAGAATGGATTGAGGCTAGGAAATCCTGGAGAAGAGCCCATTAGGTCATTATTATAGTAGGTAGGGTGATTAGGGCTGAAGATCTATCTGAACTAGAGCAGTGTCTCTGGGATGGCTGAGGAAGCGGTGAATTTGAGAGGAACAGCTTCAATTCATAGTTTTGTTATCTCTGATTAAGGTATAGGATCAGGTTGACTGGCTTTGAGGACAGACCTAGGGACAAATCCTGGCTTTAACCACTGTTAGCTGTATCACCTTGGGCAAATTGTTATATACTCTTTGAACCTTAGTTTCTTTGTGACAAGAGGATTAAATGAGCTCATGTGTGTAAATAGCAACAATAGCTAACTTTTATTAATTTACTAATTTATACCCAGCACTGTGCTGAGCACGATACATGCAGCATCTCATGTAGTCCTACCATGGGCCACATGAATTATGTTTTCATCACCTCCAGTTTACAGTTCAGAAAACTGAGGCTTAGAGAAATTAGCTTTCTTGAAACCCAACAGCTGATGAGTGCCAGAGCCCATGTTTGAACAGTTCTTGCTGATTCCAAAGCCTTGCTCTTCGTTATTGAGCTGCTTTTCTAAAATATAAATGAGTGCAGGTAAATATTTCTCTTTCCATATATATCTCACCTGGTGTACCATTTGTATAGTGGGAGTTGCTAAATCAATACACGCTTGTTGATGAAGATCCATCATGTATGTTCTAATTGAGATGATGTGGCTGCCATTTTTCTGGCTTCAGACTCTCCTGGCACTTCACCTCCTGAGTGATGAATGTGGTTTTACTCCTTACTATTTTGGCACTGCTCAAGTGCTTTAAAAATGTTCCCTTCCTGACTTCGAGAGGTGATTTACCAAAATGTCAGTCAGAATTAATTTGAATGATATTCCCTGCAGTTCCCTAAGGCCTAGAGTTACTGGCATGTTGTTTTTGGATGTCATATTTTGATGGGAGATAACATTTTAACTGGAGTGGGAAGGGCACGATTTTGGATGAGTCAAGCAGTAAGTCATCAGGGACTATATTCATAACTGTATTACTGTTCTGCTTTTACAGGAATTGTCTAATCACAGTGATTCCAAACCATTTAAAAGTTCCAGCACCCTATATTTTATTCCATTTTGCAAAATCCTTCTCCTTAAATTACTCCATGCCCTGTTTTTCTTAAAGAGATTTCAAATTCAGCTTACTTTGATGACTTTTTAAAAATTATGTTAATACCAGTGAGATAATTAGGGCTATCCCAGGAGGCTTTGATACCAGGATTTGGAATTCTTGATTCCATAATTCCACATCTCCACTCTGCTTATTCAAATGAACTTGGAGAATCTGAAGTTCTTTCTTTCTTCCGCTATTGAGGAAGAGATTATTTCTTTTTTTTTTACTCAGTTTTATTGAGATATCTTTAGCATAGAAATTATACATATTTAAAGTATACAACATGATGTGTGTATGTGTATATATATATATAAGATATATGTAAGATTATATATGATATATATCAAAGATCACCACAATCAAGCCAAATAACTTATCCATCTCCTCTACATAGTTACCCATGTGTGTGTCTGTGTTGAAAAGATTTGATTTAAGATCTATCCTCTTAGAAAATTTCAAATGTATAATACAGTAGTGGTAAATATCATCACCATGCTGTACTTTAGATGTCCAGAGCTTATTTATCTGGCCAAACCTTTTACCTTTTGACCAACATCTCCCCATTGCCCCCACACTCCAGACTCTGGCAACCACCCTTGTACTCTCTGATTTTGCAGGTTCGACATTTTTTAGATTCTGCATATGAGTGAGATCATGCAGTATTTGTCTTTCTCTGTCTGGCTTATTTCACGTAGCATAATGTCCTTCAGGTTCATCCATGTCGTTGCAAATGGGAAGATTTCCTTTGAAGAGATTATTTCCATGTACAAAAGCAGGATAGCAATGTTTGCTATCTTCTGGGATCAGAAGAGCAGAAGCTCAGACTCATTTAGTGTTAGAGTTGCAAAGAATTTTAGAAATCATCTAATTCATGCCTTGTCTTTTAGGAACAAGAAAATTAAGATTCAAGGTGGTGAGGTAATTCACACAATAGCTTAGTGATGGAACTAGAAGTGAAATTCAGGACTGTTGGCACCCCACCCAAATTCAAATTAAATTGACTTAGCAGGTGCTTAGCTTTTCAGAGATGCCTTGTCTAGGTGTTCAATAAAAAAGATGTAGTAGTTTAGCCCTAATCCTGGAGAATACATTACTGTTTATTACTGAAGATAATATTCACATCCTTACATATCATCTTATGAATTACTGCTAACTGGATAGCAACTTCATTTTGACTGCAGCACACAGTATTGCCCACATTTGTTTCCTTATCACATTTTAGAAATATACTGGTTAAAAGAGATGATTCCATCAAACCAAATGATTTTCCTAAAGTATTTTTGAAATGGAAACAAGTTCTTCTAATACCAGCACTGGGCAGTATTCATTAGGCACCTATCTATGTCTGATACAGTTTAGGCATTGCACAGACTCAGACAAACAGATATATTCTGATTTTCCTAATTCTGTGTTACGATTGTTGAAGGGAATGGAGTTAATGGAATGGCATCCAGTAAGTTTAATTAAATAAATAAGTTAAAATACATGTAATAGAGGGGTTACATTGCAGAGAGATTAACACAAAGGGGTCAATTGTTTAGGTAAGTGGTTCCCAGACTTTTGAATTTCAAAGACTAGGGAAATTTCTCCCCCAAATTTTGAAAATCAAACATAATGATGCCCTGCTTGTAAACAAATTTTGAGCATAGCCAAATTTTATTTTGACAAATAATGGAAAAATTTTTAAAGAAACTTATCTACTATTGCCATTATTATATAAGAAACAGGATATTTTGATGCTGAAGAAGTAGAAGAACATAATTTCAGAATAAAGGATAAGTCTTCCCAAGAAAAGGTAGTTTCAGCTAGCACCTTTATACCGGCAGGGGTGTAGGGGTGTACGTGTGTGTCTGCGCTCGTGCATGTGTGTGTGTGTGCACTTAAGGTTTTTCGCTTTGCTACAGACGGCACGAACTCTATAACGGCAGTGGTCCAAGAGCTGGTATTTAGGAAAGATCAGTTTTTGTTATGTAGAACCAGCAGATATTTGCTTCCTGTCCTGAAGCTAGGGAAGGATTAAAGGAAAGGAGAGATTGTAGGAGTGTTTAAAAAAAAAATAAGATACCAGAAGTGAGAACTAAGTACATTCGCAAATGTAGGTATAGCTTGGAAGAAGTCTCAGACATAGAAATGTAATTTTTCAATGAAGAAAGCATTTGGTAACCATATCTGAAGGAAACAGTAGAATGCGCATAGGGAATTAGACAGAAAAGAAGAGGCTGGAGAAAACCTTTGGGTCATCTAATTAATTTAAATTTGTGGGAGCTTATTACTCTTCTAAGATTTTAATCATGGTTAGAGTAATAATGAAGAGCATTGATTCAAGAAGAGAGAGGAAAAACATTGATAGAATGGCTGTTCTGACTAACTAACTAGAATTTTTTCCCTTTGAAAATGCTCTACTTGAAATAAATACATACCTGTCAAGCTTCAAGGTAAACGCATGAACTCTCTTTTTTCCTCTCAGCTTTATTGAGGTATAATTGACAAATAAAAACTGCATATATTTAAGGTATAAAAAGTGGTGTTTTAATATACGTATACATTGTGAAATGGTTACCACGATCAAGCTAAGTAACATATCCATCACCTCACACAGTTACCTTTTTAAAAAAGTTTTTCCCAGTTTTATTGAGAAATAATTGACGTACATCAGTATATAAGTTTAAAGAGTACAGCATGATATTTTGATTTATACATATTGTGAAATGATTTCAACAATAGGTTCAGCTAACACCCGTCTTCTCAGATAGACACAATGAAAAGAAAGGAGAAAAGAAAAAAGGAAAAATATTTTCTTCGTGTGATGAGAACTCTTAGGATTTATTCTCTTAATGTTCCTATATGTCACACAGCAGTGGTAGCTAGAGCCAACCTGTTGTACGTTGCATACTTAGTAGCTGTTATTTTACAGCTGGCAGTTTGTAACTTTTGACCACTTTCCTCCAATTCCCTCTCCCCCTACCCTCTGCCTCTGGTAACCACAAGTCTGATCCCTTTTTCTATGAGTTTGGTTTTATGTTTCTGCTTTTGGTTTTTAATATTCCAAATATAAGTGAGATCATACAGTATCCGTCTTTGTCTGACTTATTTCACCTAGCACAATGCCTTCAAGGTCCATCCATGTTGTTGCAATGGTAAGATTTCCTCTTTTTTATGGCTGAATAATATTCCATTATATATATATACACACCCCCAACTTCTTTATCCATTCATCCATCGATGGACAGTTAGATCATTTTCATATCTTGGCTATTGTAAGTAATGCTGCTATGAACATGGGGCTGCAGATATCTTTTCAACTAACTGTCTTTTATAGGAGTTCGTCCTTTAAAGACATATCTTTCTTGTTAAAGAAAACGTTATTTAAAAAATCCATAATATGGAAGATAACGCAGTCATTACAAATGAATCCTGGAAGACCTTGCTTGGGAACAGCAACGCCAAGCTGCACCAGAAGCAGAGATCCTCCCTGCGAGCCAGCAAACTTATTTCCAAATTACCTTCCCTCCAGATGTGGCTGTTTGGGTGTGGGGAGAGCTCGTCTTCCCTTCAGGTGGCTGGTAGCTGCTCTGATCTGGAGGATGAGGCTTTGGGAAATCTCGACTGCAGGTTGAATTCCTTCTTGCTGAGTGGCCAGCACTTTCTTGAGTGATATCGTGGAACACCTGTGTTAACCTGTGATTAGAATCCCAAATTAGAATCTGGGAAGTCATTTCCCTCCAAAAGCAATGTTATTAATGGTAGTTATATCCTAGGATCCAGCCTGGAGTGGAGTAGGAAGAATCATGTAACTCCCTAAGTAAGCTCAGTGCCAGGTCTAATTATTTATTGAGCACCTACCAGGTGCCAGTCACAATTTTGGACCAACAATGGGCCTTCCTCAATTGTGTTTTAACTCTGTGGCTGTGACTTGTGATTATCTATTCTAACTGGCTATGGCCTGTTTTATATATTCTCCGTTAAGATTCCTTTAAGTAGTCTCATTTGTACTCTTATCGTAAATGAGTGTGACCAATTCCAATCATCCCTCGCTATCCACGGGGGATTGGTTCCAGGACCCCCTGGATAACAAAATCCGCAGACACTCAAGTCCCTTATATAAAATGGCATAGTATTTACATATAAGCTGTGCATATCTTCTTGTATACTTTAAATCATCTCTAGATTACTTATAATACCTAATGCAGTGTAAATGCTATGTAGTTGTCACACATTATTATTTAGAGAATGACAAGGCTAAAAAGCCTTCACATGTTCTTCAATACAAACACAACCATCATAGGCCTTTCAGTCTGCGGTTCGTTGAATCCGTGGATGCAGATCCCACCGCTACCGAGAGTTGACTGAAGTTGTATTTCTCTGTTTATGAAGTAATAATTTCCAATAAAAACAAATATTCCATACACCCAGGTCAGATTGCAAAAGATTCCTTATTCAACAGAGTTTTACTTTTGTCTTGACTTGCATCTTACAATATTACCTATAAACGATTAAAGGACCTCTTGTTTCTTTATTTCAAGTAATGAAACCAGCAATTTATACTAGATCCCAAAGCACAGTTCAAAGAAAATAATTACACTATTACTATCTGATAATGGAGAGGCTGTAATTAATGAACGAAAAAGGTTACCTGGGTCAGAATACTCCCTCCTTCTCATCAGGAGGTCTTTTGTAGCAGGACTGATGCTCCTCTACAGAGATCACTGGGAGGTGTAGTTGGGGAGCATTTGGGGAGACGGAAGGTAAACAGAAGGATACACTCCTCTGTTACAGAAAGCACCTTTACCTTCCTCTCTATTCATAACTTGTGTTTGATTTTAAAGAAATATTTTGTTGATCTTAAAAATAGTAGAATTTACTATAAGGTGACAGGTGAGGGAGGCAGTGAGATGAGATGGACAAAGGGTTGAGAGGCCGTATGTGAAGTACGGAGTGGGACCAATAAGTTGCCTTTCTCTGTACAGCATGGAGGGTGAGTGTCCATACCCTGGGCCATACCTTCTGGATTTGAATCCCAGATCTACCACTTCCTAGCTGTGTGACCTTATGACCTTAAGCAAATCACTCAACTCCTCCACGCTTCAGATCCCTCATCTGTAAAGTGGAGATAATAACAGTACCCGCTGTAGAGGGTTGTTATGAGGATTAAATGAGTTAATATAGCAAGGTCTTGGAATGGGATCTGGCGCAATAAGTGATTGCTGTTATTATGGAACAGTATTCTCCAAAGTGGAGGGTGTACCCCTCAGAGACTGACAATCCAAATATCTATAATGTTTATTTTTATCTTAGCCTTTTAAGTTTCCTACTTTGTGTATATTTTGTAACATAAGTAATATTATGAATAGGTCTTACATGTATGCATTTAATAAATATTACATATATATGGGAGGTACATAAATTTTTCTTATAGTCATAAAGATTGGGAGGCCACTTATATGGTAGTCTCCTAACTTTGTTTTAAAATCTAATTTTAATTAGTTATCCTTAGGAAGAAATTTTATGCTTAGCAAATTATATTTTGTATTGAAGCTTTGGTCAAGCTCATCAGAGAAGGAATATATTGCTTTTAGGACTAATAGCACCCCTACATTTACTCAGCGTTTCCTTTCTCTTCTGTTAAATCATTTCCTTGGAATGTCCCCTGGTAGGGCATAATTCTTTAATTTTTATAAACATTCAAGCAATTTATACTGATGCATTTCTTGACGATAAGGAGCCATTCTGGGTTTCATGTGTTGATTTAGAAAGACCTCATTTGGGTATTTGTAAACTCCTCTTTACTTCTTCCTACTTCCCTTTTATTTAGGTTTTCTTCTGTGCATTGATTTATTAATTCCCCAAATTATCTCCTGAAAATCTAAGGGCAGTGATAAATCATTAGCTAGGTGAATATTTCCTTTTAAAGTTGGATATTTAAAAAATCTGCTTCAAAATCTATGTCCCTTTATGGCCCAAACCATTTTGTTACCACTGAAGAATAAATCTGTGGCCTCAAATTTAGACTGAAAATTAACAGGAAGCTTTTTGAAAACACCACTGTGGCTACAGAACAAATATATGAAATAATTATTACCTTCAAAAAGTTCTAGGGAGCCTTGCTTCCAAAAGATGTCATTATATAAATGATCTTTGGAGGGCCTCAGAGCTCGTGATAAAACTACCAAATTGCTTATTAGGAGGCAAACAACAGCTCTGCGGAGATAAGTGTAAGAGGCTTAGAAAAGCACATCTATGGCGCGGTCCACCTACACAAATTCAGCTCCTACAGGAACAAGAAAACACTTTGGAATTCATTAGCATGCAGTATTTACTCAAAAGCTGCAAAAACATTGGGTTTGCATAATTTTATCAATTGTCAATAGCAGTGCTTGCCAACATTCATGTCTTTATTGAGATGCAAAATTAAGAGCAGGAAGAAAGTTTGCATCAATATTAATACTGAACTTGCTTGAAAAGATGACATTTATTAATAATGCATCTGGCTCAACATTCACAGTGGTATTTAAAGACTAAACACCGTCCTGGTGCAGGAAACAGTTTTTAGCAAATCTTGTTCATCAGCCACCTTATAGTTTTGAAATATAAACCATTTCCTCTATTCCACAAATGGCTACTTCTGAAAAATTCTACTGAAATTTAGGATGAGCTGGATGCAGTTAGAACAAGAACAGTAATAAGACAAAGATTATAATGCGTTAAACATTTTATGGAGGATTGTGTTGGTGCAAAGCATATTAGTTTTAAAAACTCTATGTTTGGGGAACAGCTGGTGTGGGCTGAACATGGAAACAACTGTTGGAAAACAAATGTTAAGGAATTGCTGTAAACAAGACTCCACTTATTTACAGTATGTTTCAATTCTCTTTTTTTCTCTCTCTATCTCTCACTTGTCTATCTATATCCATCCTGGCCAACAGAACCAGAATGGCTGAAGGATTCCAGTATGTAGGTAGGAGTGTGTGTGTGTGTGTGATGGGAATGTTTTACATACACATGCACGCATATATACACGCATACATATGTAAAATATGACAAATAAAAATGGCAAGTAATAGGATATATTGGAGTATATGAGGAAGCCATTTTGTATAAACCTAATTCGGCCTGACCTTGTCTTTCCAAAAGGGCCTGACCGAGGGCTTTGAGCATGCATTGTCTATCTGCTTTAGACATTCCCTATGGCAAGAGCAAAAGGCCTTTGAGATAAAGGTGCAACTTCCCTCCCCCTCCCAACGTTGGCGTCTCCTTAAGGATTAAGTATCTTTCCTCAGGCTAGAAACTGATTGCTGCGCTCACCTGTGACCGCGCAGCTTGAGACAATAGACTTACCTCCTGCTACGCCCACCAAGATAGCAGATCCACTACCTGCTGTGTCCATCAAGCGCTGTGCTGACAGGGCAATCTTGTGACTATTGTGGGAGGGACATTTCAATCATATGTGAAACACCCTCTTTGAGGGTATATAACCACCATGTGTACCCCCACTTCTTTGGAGTGATCTGTTCCTTTGTGGAAAGACTCTCCCGGGTTATAATCCTAAGATTTAAGCTCAGAATAAACTCACCCAAATATTCATTTATAGATTGGTTATGGATTATTTTTGTTGACAAATAAAATATCTATTCTGCTTTCTTGAGTTGATATTTTGTGCTCAAAAGCTGTAGAAATGCAATAGTGATGATATTATGGCCATGATGTAAGTTGTAAAAAAACAAAACCAAATTTCACTCACTATTTCACCTGTATTCTTCATGACCAACCATTCCTTTGTTTTTTTCCGACTTCAACTTTCAATGCATTGTGAGCACATAGCCACAAAGACCTTGTATTGCCCAAAACCAACCGCATTTCCCTTCTGACCTAAGCAGTTTGGAACTTGAAACTGTAGTCTAGATAAAAACGAGGTGGATGCTGAGAACTCTTGAAGTGGAGCAGACGCCTTGGGCTCCGTCCCTCTCTTTAGAGTTGCTGTACGTCAATTTCTGGCAACATCAAGAACCCAACACCTTCTTGTCCTGTTTTCTGTCTGCTGCCAACCCACTCCTGCTCAGAACTTGTGTATCAGTGTCATTTTTTTTTTCATTTTTAATGTTATTTCCCTTGCATGCTTCCCTAAATGATTATGATTATGCAATTTAATTAAAAGAAAATGAAAGGATTGTTGATAAAATAATCTAATGGAAATCTTCTTACGCAATTATCCTTAGCATACAAATCCCTGGAGGGCAGCGGGAGGTTTTAAATGCCATGCATTTTCTCCTTTGTTGCAGACTTCTGTAAACACATCTCTATTTCCTAGAAGATGCTGATGTCACCATGGCTTGATTCTTATTACATTTTACATCTCACACAAGCATAGGGATCAGCGTGGCCTAGCGGGCCAATGTCTGCCTGGCATAGAACCTTTTCAAACTTAACTTTGATCAGTCAAGAAACTAGTATTTCATATGTGTGTGATCTGTATTTTATGGCTGACCTGGACAACCTGTGAGGCTTTAAAATAATTTGTTTCTCCCACCCTCCCTTTTTAAAAGTTAGCTAAGTACTGTATGTATTTACATACCCACAGCCGCTACTTTTTTACTGTATTCTTTACATCCTTTAAAATTTTTTAATTTGAAATATTAGGAAAAAATATTACAATGTCCAAAGAAGCATTAGACACTAAGTATACTTCTCTTTTTTATTCACACTCTAGCTCCAATGCATCAGGAGCCCTCAGTGGATCAGGCCAGGCCTCTGCTCAAAATCCTGCGATGGTTGCCTGGCTCTAGACAATAAGAAAATACCGCTTTTGTTTTTAGTGACAAAATGCCGTTAAGGAAAGAATATTGTTTCTCAGAGAAGTGTGGTTTTGTTTCTGTTTTCCCTTAACTCCTTATTTCTTTGTCGCGTAATTTCAAGGCAAATCATATGTGTTCTACTTCCTATGAAAGGAGAATTACCGATACTTAGGAATTGAATTTTTTTCCTCAGAAGTTGTGGGCCATTATTCTTTATTGCTCTTCCCCATAAGTGTTATGAACTTTGACGAGTCCTAATTGTTTTATTTTCAATTCTTAGGAAGAAACATACAATGTAGAATATGATGATTACTTTTATTGTTGCAAGAAATCTATCTATTAAACTATTACATTGACCCTGATTAGAGTAATTCATTTATTCTCTCTGTTTTGTTTCAAGAAAAAACGTTGAGTGCCTTCTATTCGAGAAGTGGTACACGGTTGGATATTCTTTGTTATCAGGCTTACAGTTTAATAGGGCTGAAAAAAAAAGCCCCTCAAAAGTATTGAAAATAGCATGTATTTAAAGAAAGAAAAAGCAAGCCAACATTTGTTGTGCTGGGCTGCTTACATAATAACCTCATTTAATCCTCTCAGCCATCTTGGTTTGCTGGTAAGGAAACTAGGGTTCTGAAGGATAAACAGCCAAAGCCTCAAGGCCAAGTAGTGAGGATATGGGAAGCTGGTGGCATTCCAAAAGCCACATGCCTTTCATTATAGTGAAAGTATATTCAGAATTCAGAAAAATGGGCATAGGGAAGGGTGTCAAAGGAGTCAGTGGGAGGAAAGTAGGTCAGGAAGGGTTTTAGAAAGATTGAGCCGTATTGAGACAATCCTGTTTCATACATCTAATTTTTAGCTGCTTACCTTGTCCTCTCAGTTTGATCTTCAATTAAACTAATCCAGAAACTTAAAACCAGATTAGAATGGAATTTTTGAGTCAAAGTTAAATTACTAAAAATATTGACATTCCTTGTTCTGAATATAAATCTACGATTAGAAGCTCTCAGAATTCACAATTAATGCCAAGTTCCCTATATTATGATTCAGTATGTTATGAATTTGCTTATTTCTGCTTGGCTGACTGCTGCTGTGTCTCGAGAGTATGTGGTGGGCTGATGCGCTGCGGCTCCCAGAGCCCTGACCGAGGCACCCTGCTTGGGTCCTCTGGAGGGATAGAGTGGCCCCCGAGGTGGAGACCTGGAAGGAACCCAAGGCCTCAGAACAGCTCTCTGTCACTGCTTTAACGACTCCCAACAGTCATCATGAACAACAGGCCCAGACGAATGTGGGAAAAATGTTTTCCATTGAAGGAGAGCATGCTGAAGACTACTATCATGCTTAGCGTCTTTGTGACAATCCATACTCATCTGCCAATGTTACCGAAATCAACATGCATCAATTTGAATCGGAAACAAAGAAAGCGGTGTAGAACTACAATTCTATAGAGGAATGGCGCATTTCCAATGAGTCAAGTACAGGCAGAGTTGGGGAAAAAAATGCTTTATTATAAAGTCTGCACAAAAATGAGGGAGGAACCCAAGCAAATAGGTTTTATAATCAACAATGTGTCAGAATTTGATATAGAATTCATAGGTATATGCTTGCTTTGAATTATCAATTTAAAAGGAGTTGAAAAATACATTTTTAGGAAACAAATTTTTTAACAGCTCCCGAAGCACTACCGAAGAACGCTCTTGTTCTAAGGGACAGAATTTGAAGAGGACCGATGCAAAGCATCATTTTCCTGCCGGAAGTTCTCTAAATCTGTTGACTATAGAGGTAAACACTTCATTTTACTCTAAGCAAACAAGGGTCATTTGTGCCTGTTCAACTGCTTTTTCCAGATCTTCAGAGGATCTCCTGCTGCTTTTGTTGACATTAGTAATAGCCCAACGGGAAAGAAACTTTGCGGAGAGAAATGTCAAATATTTCCTTCTAAAAACTGGAAGTGGGGAAACAGATGAGAGGGGACTATATATGAGTAAATAAAATGCTCTTGAATGATTTAAAAGACCAACTTGCATTAATTTTTTTTTCCGTTTCTGAACTCAACTACTCCAAACTGTTTTGGCTATAATAGAAAGGATTATAATAAAAATGTATTATAGTAAATTGCACTACCTGCAACTATATGAGCAATAATCAAAAGTTATTGCACTCAATTTGGTGATAATTCAGTCACACACATCTACATTTCTATGAATTCCACTTCAAGGCATCACTATATTATAAAAAGAATAATCGTTTAAATAGAACAACTCAAATAGAAAATTAAGTAGAAGAATATGTCTGCTTTCAGAATAGATATTCCATTGTACATTCTGGCATGTATATGTAACATGTCCTCAATATATTAATCCAAAAAATTTTGGTTTTGTTCAATTTAACTTCTTAAGAGAAAGATGCAAATCACAAGAAACCTACCTATAGAGGAAATGCAATAAAATAGAACATTGCTCACTTAATGACTGAGTTTAGACTCAGCTCTATCATCTATATCATCCACATCTCTGCACTGGAGTTCATCTTTGCACCTTTATGGTGATCTGTATGTTGAAAGTTTATGTTCAGATCAATGATCCAAAGGTATTTCAGTGTATTTAACCATCCAAGACAGATTCAAGTAAGTTCACTTATAATGTTTTAACAAAAGTATTCTAGAATATCTATATATAATCTATGTATTTATATCTATTTATCCATCTGTACATTTGTATAAATAATAGTTTTTGTTTTATTTTATTTACTATTCACGTTATTCTATGTCAGTAGAGCAGGGATTGGCAAACTTTCCATAAAGGGCCAGATATTATATACTTTGGGATTTGTGACCATACTATCTCTGTTACAGCTTCTATCTTTGAGCTCAAAAACAGTCAGCCAATGAATAAATGAATGGATGTGGCTGTGATCCAATTAAACTTTATTTACAAGAGTAGGCAGTGGCCAGATTTGGTCCTTTATCCTAATCTGTATATATAATCGAAATTCACCTCTTATAAATTATTATGTATATACATAACCAAATTTTATGAGGGATATTTCGGTTGTTTCCAATTTTTACTTTTGTAAACTGCTGCAATGAATATCATTGTGTACATATTTTTTAACTTGTTAATTATTTCTTTATAATGAATTCTTAGAATTTGAACTGTTTTGTCAAAGCGTATGTAGATTTAAATATTTGAGTCATTACAAAATTGCTCACCAGAAGAGCCAGACCAATTTACACTGATGTGTACTGGATATAAGAGTGCTTGTTTTCCCATATCCTCCCCAATGCTGGGTCTTCTTTTTCTTTTTTTTTTTTTGTGAGGAAGATTTGCCCTGAGCTAACATCTGTTGCTAATCTTCCTCTTTTTGCTTGAGGAAGATTGTTGCTGAGCTAACATCTGTGGCAATCTTCCTCTATTTTGTATGTGGGATGCTGCCACAGCAAGGCTTGATGAGCAGTGTGTAGGTCTGCGCCTGGGATCCAAACCTGAGAACCCTGGACTGCCAAAGCAAAACGCATGAACTTAACTACTATGCCACCAGGCTGGGCCCCTTATTTTTCTTTTAATTCTTTCTCAACTTTCTTGGTAAAACACTGGTTCCTCATACTTTTTTAGGTTTTTCTATTCTTTGATATTTAACAATCTGGAGCATCTTTCCACCTGTTTATTGGTCATTTATTCTTCTGTGAGTTGTCTGTTTATGTAATTTGCCCATTGTTATACTGAATTGTAAATTTTTTTCTTATTGATTAAGAAGACCCTGTAAGTACTAAAGAGATTAACGTTTTGATCCTTATGTGTGTTACAAAAACAGCCCACCAGTTTGTTGTTTCTTCTTGGCTTTTTCCATGTAGAAGCTTTTACTTTTTACAAGTATTTTAATGTAGATCTTTTCTTTTATTGCTTCTGAATTTGGAGTGATGTTCACAAAGAAATTCACCAGCCAAGATGTAAAAGCTTTCTCCCATATTAACTTGTGGTACTTATAGAATTTTCCTTTTTGAATCCATAGTACATTTTACAGTACTGTTTTTAGATTTTTTAGCATACACTTATGCCCTGTTTCTTGTCATTTTAAATCTCTCTTCCACAAGTGGGGTTACACCCCCTTTCTTAAATTTATGCACTTGTTTTTTCTCTTTACCAATTTCCTCAAAGTTGGCACATGTTATCTTACTTTTCAAAAAACCAGCTCTTGACTTTTTTGGTTAATTCTTCTTGGTCCCTGCTTTATAACTTATTTACTGCTTCTTGCTTTATGAATTTATCCCTCTACTTTCTGTTTATTTGATTGTAATTTTTCTAGCTTGAATTGAGTGCTTTATTAAATTGTTCAGTAGTTATTTTCTTACAGTAAAGGAAATATTTCAGGCTATAGGCTACATCTCATTGCTTTGTACATGTAAAGATATCATTAGATTTGATTTCCAAATAACCTGGAATGATGAAGCTCCCACACGTCACACTTTCACAGTTGATTTATCTCAGGTCTGAACATTAAGAGGTCATGGATCTTTTTCTTGATTTTGGTAATTTGGGTTACCAAATTGGGTGGTTGTTACATAGATGTATACATTTGTCAAAACTTATCAGTCTATATTTTTGAGAGCTGTATATTTTACCATGTATAAAATTTACTTCAATAAAATTACTACCAAAAAATAAAAGAGACAAAAATAAAATAAACGAGAGCATGGAGAAGGGTGTTCCTGGCACAGCTCCCTAGCTTCCCCAGTTCCACAGAGATGCAGTGGGGAAGCAGAGGCGGGCAACTTCAAGCTGAGAGAGCCTGAAAACCAGCCCTCCTGCCTTCCTCAGCCACTCTGTAAGCCCCTTCTTTGTATGCAGGGCACGGGTAGTATACATTAACCCAAGCAGAGACATTTGAATATGTTCAAGATATTTAAGAATGCAATTCAAACATAGCCAACTTATTTATATCTTTGGAAGACTATTCCTGTGGGGCTCATGATTGTCATTCTTTCCACATGAGATCCTCCTTCTGACCCATGGTCTTTATTGCTTTAGCCATGGGTAAGCTCAATTCTGGCAGTTATCACGGATCTCAATTATTACTGTCAACCCTGATTATCATTTGGTGCCATATAGGAATTTTGGCCTGATTGTGCCTAGGAGATTTGTGTATGAGGTTTCAACTTATTCTGTATCTTGAATTCTGGAAAATTAATTTTAATTTCAGGGTATTAACGTTCTAATTATGATACAGGAGCCTGATCTTTAACAATAACTTATCATTTGAAGATGTCTCAACACATGAACCTATACCATAAATATGTTAAAATTTTCCTCTAGTTTCATGACAAATTTCTCTTTTTAACAATGTATTATACTCAATTCTTATGGACACAGCAATTACATTTTTAAGTTGTCCCTTGTTTCATTCAATGACTCTGTTTTCAGTTAAGTTCATTTGCTCTGAATGCTCTGCATGACCCTTACCCCTAACATCAACGGCTGTTGTTGTTGTAGTCCCCCATGGCTCTTCACTTTCTTCTGATCCCAGTGTTTCCCACTCATGCTAAGCATGCCTTTCTGGTGGGGCCTCCAAGATAGAGGATACCCGCATAGCACAGGCTGAGCTTTGCATAGTACTCCATCATTTTGGCCACAGCGACTGGCCTAGGCACGGAGTCCCAAGTTGGACCAATTATAATTCTTCCTTAGGACTTTTACAAGCTATCAGGAAGGTTCCTGGCCTTTTGGGTTATAAAACTGAAAGTGTTTGAGTCCAGAGTAACCAGCAACTATGCTCCCTGCCATGAGGGTAGAGCCCATATGCAGCAGGAGAGAATGAGCCAAGACATTTTTATAAGCAGAGAAAACCCATGGAGAGATTCTGGTTGCTGTTCCAAATCCCTCATTGAGTTATTATCTCTGAGGCCAGTTACACCCTTTCTGTTTGTGTAAGCCTCTACATTCCATACCCCTCTCCTCTTTTTTATCTTTGTTTTTGCTTAAGCTAATTCAAATTGGATTCTTCTCACAATGCAGTGTCCTAACTTACAGAACACATCTTTCAAGTAGCCAACTTTCTTTATGTTTGGAGATTTTTAAAATATCTCTTCATATTTATAAATGACTGGTTAGAAGTCATCCTCATTAGTTCTGTGAGGACATGGGCTATGTCTGTCTTAATAATCACTGCATCCCCACTGTTTTACATAGTGTCTTATGCTGTAAGATAATAAGGTGGTTGGGATTCTCCTCCAAGGAAACTGCTTGCCTAAAGCATGGGTTGTGGGGATACCAGATGGCTTTCTTGTGGGTGCACTAGAGAGGACCAAGGTTGTAGGTAGACCTCTCACCAAGTGTGCTAGATGGAAGGGGGCAGCAGTGCTCTGGGAGGTAGGAGTGAGTTCCCATCCATTCAGCTTTAACCTATTGGAAGGACCCCTCTATAATTATCTGTGGTGGAAGAGATACACATTTTTAGCACTAGGCTATAGGCACTGGTGCTAATATAGACAGTAGCATTTGCCTATAGACATATAGAACTTCACTGGGAAATTCGGAGACAGATTCAACTTAGACTTAGGTTAATGTATTGCTTCCGAAAACCACTAAGTATAGATAGTTTATCAAGTGTTACTATAAAAAACATTTCTGGATATAAGAAATTTCAATATACTAGGCTGTCTCATTCTGCAACAGTTTCATTTATCAAGATTTATCACCACTGTAATGTATGTTTATATCTGTTGCGTTTTTAATCAAGTCTATAAGAATATGAATTCTTTTAAACTAAGAATCATGAAGCGTTAAATAGGAGCTAGCTAAAGGAAATAACACATGTAAGATACTTTTTGTATATGTATATATTCATTCATTCTAAAATTCCCCTTTGTCATATTTTTTCAATAGAGAAATAAGTCAACAGAAAGTTTTTTAAAAAAGGATGGAAATTGAATGTGCTCTCAAATTGCTGATGTTGGACCATATTTTTAAACAAGATTCCTCATAATCTTGGTGAATATTAAATCACCAAATCAGATCCATTTCCAAGATTATTTCCTCATCCTAGATAATGAAGTCATTTTTTCCCAAGGAAAGCAACCAAAATAAGAGGCACTTCTCTTTCCATGATATTGCAGAAGCTGAGCTGAATTTGCTACTAACTGCAATCTCTGGGTATCTGCAGCTAACTGAGCCAAGAATGTGAGCACAATTGGTTGAGTGGCTTGACACTGAAAAACAAGGGTTCCTGTTAGACCCTAATGAGAAGAGAATTCTTACGCGGGGCGGTGGCGGGGGAAAGAAAGAAAATCCTAAAGAGACTCGACTGCACTTGCAGACAATTAGGAGGAAAACCTAAGTTTTTGTGTTAGGATGATAATGGGCATTCCTGGCATAAAATACGATTGTACCAGTCATTGCAGACCATCTAGCACTTCTCATCCCTGACTGGTAACGATACGTAAATTAAAGCTATCTTCGCTGGCAGTTATGGATACTGGCATTTCTCCTCCACGTTCTTTCTCTGTCAGTCTCAAAGTTCAATTCAAACACCATTTGTGCTTTTCTTCTAGACCAAAACTTTCTGCTTTCACTCCTGCTATCAACCGTAGCTTCTTGTGCATTAGCAGCTTTGGGAATGTATTATAGCCATCTTTTAGACTCAAAGCGGGAGTCAAAATATACTGAATGATGAATCAAAAGTGCAGAAAGTGGGGCTGGCCCCATGGCCAAGTGGTTAAGTTCGTGAGCTCCGCTTTGGCAGCCCAGGGTTCGCCGGTTCAGATCCCAGGTGCAGAGCTACACACTGCTCCTCAAGCCATGCTATGGTGGCATCCCACATACAAAATAGAGGAAGATTGGTATGGATGTTAGCTTAGTGACAATACTCACCAAAAAAAAAAAAAAAAAAAAGGAAAAAAAACGAAAGTGCAGAAAGTTTATATGACAATGAGCTCTTCCGAGGAGTTTAAACTGAGTCTCCTTAAATCAGACTTAACAGACTTAAGGAGTTAGGTTCAAAAATATTAGAGGGGTCATTATCCTAATGTTCTGTGAAAGATAGATGTGGACAGTGTCTGATTAAACACAAAGTCCTGGGCTCTCAGCTGGGCCTGTCGCATAAAAGGGAGTTGAACAATAGCTCATGAATTCATTAGAGATGACAGCAGTGTTTCTACCAACCATCTCATCTGTTGTATTGAGGAGTCATATCAGCAGAATGAAAACTTCCACCGCTTTGTGTACAAAACTTAGGAAAGCAACACACAGCAGCAATTCATAACATGTACACACTCTTCATCTGGCTTGTAAACCATTGCGTTTGGGCCTGAATACGCTGTTGACAGATGCTTCCAGCCTCTTTTAGGTTTTAAAGAAACAGTTTTCACATTCCAAAATTCTCCCTTCATTATTATCAACGTAACATGAGGTGGTAGCAGCTAGTTCAGGTAAGCTAGCAATTCTCGTCCACACCAACAAGTGAAGCTTAAACTGTGAGCCGCTTTCTCAGAAAGTTAGAAAAACTTAGCTTGGTGCTTTGAAGTCCTTTTCTGGTTTCAATTTCAAAATATTATTCAAACACCATTCTTACATTTCCAACGATCCAACCACAGAAATACCCAAACTCAAACAACTTACAAATTATTTATTTTGCTACCTATTGTACAAAATCCAAAATTGAGAATATCCAGAAAAATCTATTTAACTATGATGGTGTGTCTGAGGTGAAGGGCAAAGCCAGGAGAATGGAGCGCCTGAAGCCTATGGAAAGAGGCACACGATACCACGAATGGAGCATAAACCCACCCGGAAATCTGGCTTGTTGGGCAGCCTGGGGAAGAAGACAAAAGGGCATCTTCTCAGGGCTGGCCTGGTGGGGCAGCGGTTAAGTGCCCATGTTCCCTTTGGCGGCCTGGGGTTTGCTGGTTTAGATCGTGGGTGCGGACATGGCACCGCTTGTCAAGCCATGCTGTGGTAAGTGTCCCACATATAAAGTAGAGGAAGATGAGGAGGGATGTTAGCTCAGGACCAGTCTTCCCCAGCAAAAAGAGGATTGGCAGCAGATGTTAGCTCAGGGCTAATCTTCCTCACAAAAAAAAAAAAAAAAAAGGCATCTTCTCAAGTACTACCTTTCTCTGAGGCCAGACTGCTGTGGAAAACCTGGCTCAGGAAAACAGGAGAAGAAAGAATTTTTTTTTCTCTAACAGGTCGTTAGAATTAACAGGCCTTGGAGAAAGATAGCTGATCATGGTCCACTCAAACCGAAAAGTAAGACAAACATATCCAAAAAGCATGCTAAAGAAGATAGGTAGGCTGTTAGCATTGAAGGATTCACAGTTGGCACTTCCAATACGGTGAACGGCGGGGCCTGACAGGGGTCAGCTTCTCATTTAGACAAGACTCATATTTTCCTCATGTTTAGTTTATTTCCTTACAAACTTGGCCTCTTCTGATACTGCAGAACAGAATAGACATAAGGCATGTTTTATAGAGTACGTAGCTAATATCATCCGCTAACATGTTAGTGTTCAGTTGAGTTTCTGATAGGTACGACATTTTCCTTACCTCTGAGAAGGACGTCATAACGCTATAGCCCCGGGGCCTGTGACCCTGTGGAGCCCGAACATTCACGCCCCCCTCCATCCTCGCAGCTCCCCGACCCACACACACTTACATTCTCACGAAGGCTGCATTTCCCTTATTTAATTGAAACTCCTTTGTCTGTTTGTCTGTTTGCTTTTTCTTTCCACCTGTAGTTTTGGTGAATGACTCAAAGGCGTGGCGGCACGTAGATGAATCACAAAGGCAATGGCGACCTTAAATCTTAAATATTTGAAAAAATCACAAAGTTTAAGTTCCTTTCAGCCGTCTCTCCCTACCTCATGCTTTCAAATACAAGAAAAATGCTAATTTTTCTCACAGTCTTACGTATTTTGGATTTCCCCAGCGTTGTTAACAATTCCAGTTCAAGAACTAACTCAAATTGTACACGTTCTTTTTCTAATCTCTTACTGTTCTTCACCATTCATGCCAATTTTTTCCAGCCTGGTCGTTTGTAGAAGACAGGTAGAAAAGTAGTAGAACACAGTGCTCTCTTGTTCCTGAAACGTGATTCACCAGGTCCAAAGATGTTTAAGGGATGAGAGAGAAAAACAAATGCTTTTCATGAAATGTATTCAGATGCAAAAGATTTATTGCAAGATAGTGTATGTTTTTATACTCTCCATAGATCATTTAATTAGAGGCTTGAGTAAGAACATATTTCTCATTTCATATTTTTATAATGAGTCTATGATCAAGGACATTTGTGAGGTGCAGGTAACGAGTCTATAGGTTCTGTGTTGATCTATATTTATCGAGGGGGAGTGATCACATCATGTGACCACGTGAGCAAGTGGTTACAATCTAATTTTTCATAGTCATTCTTCTTCTTTCCCATGTCTTTCCTCATATAGATAGTGTATCATCTAGGCCCGATCATTCACATTTTTCAGTAATGGACCATTCAATCAGACATTACATGTACTCAGATTATAAGGACTTTTTAATTTATAAAAATTTAAATTATAGCCTATTGTATATTAAAATATTTAGTTTGAAAGTCATATAAAAGTAATTTTAATCAATTTATTTACATGAAAAGCTTACTATTAAAGGCATATTGCTAGTCATGGATCATTTTTTAGCAAATAATGAAAATACTACTACTTAGTAGATTGAGTTCATTTCAAAACCTGTGGGATATTTTTTAGACAAGACATACATCAATTCCTATTCCAGATTTGCATCACTAGTGGTCACTCTCACTTCTGAATTTGTGGTTTCCTGAAAGGACACACTTTCACAGAGTCAAGTAAAATCAAATACAAGCCATATTTTTGCTACATAGCCACAAATTAAAGGACAATTCTGAGACATACATTCATTTCCAAATTTCAAGAAAACTCTATTTTTTGTAATTCTCCCTCAGCTCTGTAAGTTCCATATCAATGTTAGCAGTTGGTTTACATTTCAATCTCATTGGGGTTTCTCCTCCATTCACTTCCACTGGAGAAATCTAAATCATGATTAACATTTATCAATCTGTAAATGCCTTTCAAAATTGTGCTTTCCACTGACTTCATGGAAGTTCAGCTATAGGAGTGATTTTCCTCCTCTGATGGTGGGAGAGAATTCCTACAGAGCTTGGGGCAAGACTTAGGAGTCATAGTGTCTGTTATCTGCAATAGAGATTCACAGGGCCGTGGAAAAATGGGAAATATGTGACCTGGAATTGATGTCCAGGTCAAAGCCGAAACACTTGTTTCAAGCAGATTGTTAATACAGATGAACGAGACAAGCCAGGGAGGAGAGGGTTTAGGGAAAGGAGGAGGAGCCAGAGCAGCCCAGTGGTGGGAGGTATCATATGTTAATTCCAGAAATAAGATGCCAATAGGTGCAGGAGGCTTGTAGTGTATAATAACCCTGACGCTGAAATTCACAGTATATGCTTCCCTATGGTACAATGGACACTAGGAACACCAACATCCACTATAAATCAAATCAATTGCTGAAACTTTTCTTCCCTTACATTGTAACTGCCTTGTCTGAGATAACTGAACTCAGTTATTGAGAAATTCCATCTAAGCAGGGAGTTAGGACCTCTGGTTTGTGCGTGCTAAGTTAGTCTAATATTTTTAGTTTTCTTAATTAGGTTGGATTTTAATTGAGTTTCACGGTCCTAAAATTCTTAGGTCTCAGGTAGATTTTATTTGACACTTAAGACTAAATGTGAATCTTCTTTGGAGTTATTTAGAAGGGTAATGCTTAAAAAGCCATTTGAAATGGCTGTAAATTGTTAATGCTGCTAGAATGTAAAACCTCAAAAGAAAAGATTAAAAGTAATGTCTCACCTTAGAAAGTTATTAAATTTATGAATTTGAGGCTACTAATGTTTTAGATGAATATAAGTAGCATTTAAGAAATTAAAAATTTTTTTTTCTATTCTTGAGTTGGTGATTTTCAGGGAAGTTTTCTGCTCTGTAGATTCAGACTTTATTAATTTTTTAAAATTTGTTTTATTATTTGCTTCTACCCTGTCTGTTTCTCTCTCTTCCTTATTCTTGGTTTCTATCATTCTAGTATCTATTATACACAGATTGTATGATTAGAATTTTTCTTCCATAGAACTCATCTTTTTAAAAATTATTTTCATCTTTTTTGCCTTCACCTCTGGATAAATTCTGAAACTTGTCTTCTGTTTCACTAAAGTGAAGTTTCTGCAATATTCAGTCTGCTGTTCATTACCCCGCCTCAGGTTTAGACTGAACAATTTTTTACCTTCACGAAATTTGACTTTCGTTAGTTTCTTCCTTTTGATATTTGACATATATTTTTGAGAACCCAAATTAAACATTTTATAGAACGAGCTTTTCATCTCGCAGTAAATCTATTTTAGAGAAGGCGCTTCCTCTGCTTCCTCCAGATGGTCTCCCTTTGACTTACAGTATCTTTTCCATATCTTTCGGAGGAAGCCCTACTCTGCCAACTTTTGGTTTGTTGGGGCCATCTGCTCTACACGGAAGCTCAGCCACACGTATTTTGTTTGCTGTGGCTGCCTGCCCCGTATCCTATCCTCACTCCTCTTAGCTATAGGGTATTAGTGGGGTTCTTTCGGAGTCTCCTGTACCTATATTCTAGGTAATTCTCAGTATGGAAAGTCACACATTGGCTTTCCATGTCACCTTCAGTACATAGAAGTTCCCAAGTGTCTGGCATGTGAGTGGCATTTTTTCCTCATTTCCAGGACTGGTACTGGTGTGTTAGTTTTATACTCCACAGTCATTTCCATGGCAATTAGGAGTGGAGATGAGTTAATGTCTATACTCATGGTTTTTCTTTTTTCTCTTAAAAACCCTATTTTTGGGTTCCATGAAGTACCATCTCCAGTTATACGCACCGCTGAGAGCCCACTGAGAGTCTGGTTGCTCAAGTCTTTTCCTTCTTACCTCCTTTTCCCCTGTCTCTCCTTCTGGTTTTGAACCTCCAATGAGGGTTCATAGGGAACCGTGGCATTCCCACGCTGAGCCTTCCTCTTCCTTCATGCATTCTCTGAATCCCTTCCTAACAGCAGTGGCACATTTCTTCTGCCCTCAGCCTTCATCTCCTGTTGTAGATGCTCAGGGTTAATATTGCATTGTTACATTACTCTTGAGAGAATGTAATCATCAGGATGTCTGACTGCATCAAGCATGAGATTAGAAGGCACTTCCCTCATAGTAAGGAGGGATCCTTCTCCCTCATTGAGAAAACAGGCGAACTCCTGATACTACAAAGAGTACTTCTTCACATGGATGTAACCTGACATTAATCTGTTCTAAGAATAAACCATGCTGTCAGGAAATTTCTTCTACTTCTTTTATAACTCTGAAATGACTGAAGGAAAGAGAATCCAGGAACATGGAAATCTTTAGAACCTGGAAAAGTAGTTGGAGCCATTTTTTAAAAACCAATATTTCAGTCAGTCTCATTTTCTTTTGATGCTTTTAAGAATCATGTATGTCTGATGATTTGAGGGTTGCATGAAGCTTTTTTAAAAATGAATAAATACAAAACCTTCTTCCTACAAAAAATAATCCAGAAAGGTCTTTGCATAAATGGTCCTGGAATAACTGGATATCTCCATGGGGAATAAAATGAACTTTAACCCTAACTTCACACCTTACACAAACGTCAATTCATAAGGACTCATAAACCAACAAACAAGAAAAGGCAAGAGCTGTAACGTGAAATCTGTAGGAGAAAACAGAGAAGTAAGAGCTCATGACCTTGTGGTAGGAAAATATGTTTTAAAGAACACAGGAAAGCACAAGCCACAGAAGAAAAAAGTGGTGAGTCTTTAACAAAATTAAATTATTAGGAAAACTATAAACTGGGAGATAATATACATAATACATATATCTGACAAAAGATTGATCTTTAGACTATAGTAAAAATCTTATAATTCCATAATAGGACAAGAAATAATCCAACAAAAAGTAGGCAAAAGATTTGAAGACACTCAAAACAGAATGGCCAAAAAGCACATTAAAATGTCCTTGGCATCATGAGCTGTCAAGGAAATACAAAATCAAAATGAAATTCTACCCTCTAGAATTTCTGAAATTTAAAAAAAAACACAAAACCCTGGCAATATTGAGTTTTGTCCAGGATGTGGGGCAACTGGAACTTTCATACAATGCTGGTTGTAGTGCAAATTGATACAGTCACTTTTATAATCAGTTTGGAAAGTCTTTTCAAGTTAAATTTACACCTAACATATGACCAAGCAATTTCACTTGTAGGTATTTACCCAAGAGAAATGAAAACGTGTCCACAAGAAGACTTGTCCATGCTTATTCTTAGTACCTTTATTCACAAAAGCTAATAATAGGAAACAACCCAAATACTCATCAACAGGGCAGTGGTTCAACTGTGGTATATTTATCCAATGGAATACCACATAGCAACGAAAAAGAATAAACTATTATAAGCAACAAAATAGATAAATCTCAAATCCATTATGTTGAGTAAAAGAAGCGAGACACAACAGACTATATTCTATACTTAGTTTTAGAATGGATAGAAATAATTTATAGAGTTAGAAATTAGATTAGCAGTTGCTCAGAGAGGTGTACAAGTCGGAGGATTGGAAGCATAAGGAACATGAAATAATTTTCTGGAGTGAGAGAAATATTTTTAAAAAAACAAATTAAAAAAAATAATCCAAAGCAATCAGGCCTTTATTTATTCTGTGATTGCCCAGTTGCCCTTCTTGTGTCTGCATCCTGGCTAGCCTCCTAAGACCTTCCTTAGCCTCTTAGATTAGTTAAAAATTAGCCAGAAAGGCTGAGGAATCTGAATGTTTAAATATGTTTGTTGTGCACATGTCTTTCTCTTAAAGCAATGACAAAACCTCAGCCAGTGGAAGTGTGCTTGACAAAGAGAAGCAGGTAGCCTAAGGAGGAGCAAGTGGATATGATTCTAAATGTAGCACGTTTGGAGAAGGAGCACCCGTGCTGGGTCGCCGCCCAGCCTAGGGCCCTGACAAGAAAGGCTCATGATGTGGGAAGAGGTAACTGGGCACAGTGAGAATTTCCTCTCATGCTAATGGAGTAGAGCTGAGGCCTCTACTCTTCTCTAGCCTAAAGTGTTAAGTGGAGAGAGCCTGAGATTACAGCTCCTACTACTGGATAGTTCCTCATGGAACGTCAGAGCAGGAGAGGCTGCAGCGACGTGAGCTGTCATACCTCCATCTCCTTTATAGTCCACTCACTTGTACCCCGTCTCCTTTACAGTCCACTCACTTGTACCTCATCTCCTTTACAGTCCACTCACTTGTACCTCATCTCCTTTATAGTCCACTCCCTTGAACCCTGTCTCCTTTACAGTCCACTCACTTGTACCCCATCTCCTTTACAGTCCACTCGCTTGAACCCCGTCTCCTTTATAGTTTTTGCCAGGCTTATTTGCTGGTTTGATAATAACCGAAAGTGAAAAACAACCTTAGCAGAATCCGAATCTCTATTCTGAAAAAACCTTTGAGCTTGCATAAGCCTGTGTTGTCTGGTCTGGCTCACTGCCATACAGACAAGGTCAGTTTTTGATGAGAACTTTTTCATCCTGACTGTTCCACCAGTGATTTCACAAAAAAGATTTGAGGGCAAAATTAACCATTTTACCAATGTATCAGATTCATCTTTCAAATGTAAACACTATTCATGCTCTGAGATTGACAAGCTTACATCTGCAAAGCTCTGAAGATTGTCATTTTTGGGTAGAAAATATCTTATTAATCAGAATGTTAAATAATCCACAGTGCTTATATAATGTGTTATTATTTATCAGTTTTGAGCAGCTCTATTTCCAAAGGGGAGAAACAAAATAATTTCAACCAAGTGAGCATAATATCAATGACAGCAGTATTATAAATAAATTTAAAATCATGCCAGAAAGCATGTGACAACAAGAAAAAAACCCCAATTGTCCTTGAATTTTTTTTCCCTTCAATGTGCAAAACATGCTGTATACTTTCATCCACAGATTTGTTTGAAAATTTCTCCACACATAAGCCAACCTCATGTCAACAAAGGAAGGTACTTGGTTTGGTGCAATTAAAAGATTTTTACAACTTCTCCACTGAAAATCTGCAGGAAACGAAGAGAACTGGCAACTCATCAAACAATCTAATTGAAGGGAAGAAACAAACAGGGTGTAGATGAACCACTGAAAAGAATACGATTCTTTTCTGTGATATTAACATAGTAATGATCTTAGGGCCCCGTGAACATGAATTTCAGGCTTCTTTTCATAAGCCCTCTTTGAACCAGGAATTATTCCAATATGAAGTGAATACCTCTTTACATCCCTCCTCCTCGTAATCTAACTTGGAGCCTGTGTCCCTAAGCAGCTGTGTTGTCATTCTCCAAATAGGACAAACAAGACAGGGACTCTGCAGGAAACAGTGGTTCTCTGTGTGACACCACTCGATCTTCCTGGGCAGAGGAAGATTGTTTCCAGTTTGAAGTTTGCTGTTTTGACACAAGTGAGCAGAGTATGCTGTGAAGATGAGCTATCTTTTTATACCTAAGTGTGTTGACTTCTAAGGCCTATTCTGCTGATTTTCATACCTGAAAACCAAGTTGTTGTTTACGCTTAGACCTGCCGGCAGAAGGTGTTGGGCCAAGAATTGGATTTTGTAATCTCAATTTTTTTTTTTTCCAGCGCTTTATCCAATGGGTTCTATTCTAAAAGAGAAGTGTTGTGTAACTGTCAAATGCCAAATTCACAAACGGGAATGTTGACCCAAGTCGGTTGATTAAAGGATGCCTGTTAGGATTTTTAGTTGTGTTTTGCACAAGTTTATCTTCTAAAAAGTACATAGATTCAACACAATCCCAATCTAAATCCCAGCGGTATTTTTTTTTTTTTTTGGAAATCACCAAACTGATTCTAAATTTCAGCTGATGATATTGGTGAAAACATAGACACATAGATGAACAGGATAGAATTGAGAGTCAGAAGCAGACCCACACATATCTGATCAATTGATTTTTAGCAGAGGTGCAAAGGCAGTTTAATGGAGAAAGTATAGTATTTTCATCAAATGACGTTAAAGCAATTGGACAAAGCTAAAAAATGAACCTTAACCCATACCTTATACTTTATACAAGAAGCAACTCAAAACAGATCATAGACTTAAATGTGAAATCTAATACTACCAAATTTCTAGAAGAGAATATCTTTTTGACTTTGGACCAGGCAAAAATTTCTTAGATATGACACCAAAAGCACCAAAAGAAAAACTGATAAACTGGATTTCACCAAAATGAATACCTGCTTTGCAAAAGAGACTGCTAAAAGAATGAAAAGATAAGCCACGGACTTCATGAAAATATGTGCAAAACACATATCTAATGAAAAGGTTTTATCTAGAATATGTAAAGAACTCCGAAAACTCAGTAAGAAAAGAAAGAATCCAATTTTCAAAGTGGGCAAAAGATTTGTACAAATACATCACCAAAGAAGACGCATGGATCACAAATAAGCAGGTGGAATGATGCTCAACATCATTAGTCATTAGGGAAATGCAAATTAAACTATAATGAAATATCACTATAAACTATTAGAATGGATAAAGCTTTTTTAAAAACCTGACAATACCAAGTGTGAACAAGCCTTCTGAGCAAATGAAATTCTTGTACATTGCTGTTGGGATTACGATATGGTATAGTCACTGTGGAAGTTTGCCAGTTTCTTTTAAAGTTAAACATATACTTACCATGTGACCTAAGAGTCCCCTACCAGATACTTAGCCAAAAGAAACAAAAGCTTCTGTTTACACAAAAACCTATGCACAAATTTCATAGCAACTTTATTTGTAATCACCAAAAACTGGAGACAACCCAGATGTCCTTCAAGTGGTGCATGGAAAAACAAACTGTGGTACATCCATACAATGGAATTCTATTCAGCAAAAGAGAGGAATGCACTAGAAATTCACTTAAGAATATGAATGAATCTTAAATGTGTGTGTTTTTGTTTTTGCTTTTTGGTGAGGAAGGTTGGCCCTGAGCTAAAGTCCGTTGCCAATCTTCCTCTTTTTGCTTGAGGAAGATTGTCTCTGAACTAACATCTGTGCCCATTTTCCTCTATTTTGTATGTGGGACACTGCCACAGAGTGGCTTGATGAGCAGTGTGTAGGTCGGCGCCCAGGGTTCCAAACCTGCGCACCCAGGCCAAAGAAGCTGAGCTCGTGCACTTACCCACTATGCCACTGGCCTGGCCCCTTAAATGTGTTTTGCTAAATGAAAGAAGCCAGACCCAAAAGACTACATAGTGTATGATTCAGCTTATAAGACATTCTGGAAAAGGCAAAACTATGGAGACAGAAAACAAATAAGTGGTTGACAGGGTTTGGGAGTGGGGGCAGGGTTTGGCTCCAGAGAGACTTGGGGAAAGGTTTTGGGGTGAAGGAACTGTTCTATATCTTTATTATGATGGTAGTTGCACAACCGTATTTATTTGTCAAAATTTACAGACTACACCACAAACAGTGAATTTTATTGTATGTAATTTTTTTAATGTAAAAAAGAAAGAACCAGCACTGGGAGCTTTAAAAAAATAAAAATCATCCTTGTAGCTCATCGAGGATAAGGACCCTGGCTTCTTTTTCATCCTAGTTCCATTCACGTGAATGTTTCTGTGTTTAATGCTTGTTTAAAGCGAATTTTCTCTACATCAGATCTTAGTAAGATTTCTTCGGTCAGAACACTTGTATGTTCTTGAGACCAACCAGATTTATTTTTACTGGGGATTTTTTTTAAATACACATAGGAAGAGAAATAAATAAAAGAGATCATTCATTAAAGCATCCTCAGGCATTTCTCAGAAATTTTTTTGTCTTATGTAACAAAGGAAGACTTCATTTTATAACGTCTCTGCATAAGTAAGAGTTTTTCCCCCAAATGAACCAAAGGTGTTTTTTTCGAAAGGCAGAAATAAAGAAGAGAAATATAGAGGACCCTTTAAAGTGTTTTTCTTTCCCCCTACATTTGAAAACGTGACAGCCACTCGCCTCCAGCGCCTCAGCTGCACAGCCAGGATGCAGAAGGCTTATTAACGAGGGCGCTCCCATTCTGTTTCCAAACGCACATAATACCAGTTAATAAAATAGCCTGGCTGAAAGAATATTATACATCTTTCACGCCGTACTTGGAGATTTCTGACAGCCAGATCCAAAAAAGTACAACACTTCGTAGTGTATGTCAACCAGAACGACTTTTCTTTACATGGAACCGGGAGCAGCGCCCCTTCCCCCCGAGATGCTCCCAGCCTCCTCTTCCCTAAGTCAGACGTGCCAGGGGAAACTACATCGTGCCGTGGGATTCAGATGTAGATAATATAAAGAAATGTTACTGTTGTTGCTGCACTTATGGTGGTGACAATCTAAGAAGTTCTCGTGACAGCAGAAATGACAATTTTGACATGCTATATATAGAGACAGAAGTGTACGATTTAGACTCTGAAATGGATCGTGACTCAGTCTGCTTGTTCTCACACTTGGTATTGTTTCTTGGCACCACTGTGTGTCTTAAAGCACACACCAGTTCTGCCAGTAACAGACCTCCTTAGCTGATCCTCATTATCACCATGGCACAGAATCAAACCCCCATTCAGTTCTCTCCGCTTTTAGGAAAGGATCTTGTAAGCTTTACATCAATGCCGTGTCAGAGAACCAGGGAGCTCCCTGCTTACGGATTTGCCCTATTGAGTGGAAAGCAAGTAAACGGATTAGTCAACGCTTGTGCAGCAAGAAAGGAAAGCTCCCAGCCTGACACCTACCCACTGGGCTAACCAATATCAGGGAAAACAATCTTCTGCCTCTGGGGCAATAACCTTCGCCGAACGTTCATGTTTTCAATCCTTCTCTACAACCTTCACTCTTCATTATGAGGGAGTGGGAAGAAACTCTTCTGACTTTGCTTTCATCTGAAAGGCCGTGCATATTCTGTTTGCTATCCTGACTGCTTTTATAGTAATGGAAAAATTTCTGAGTAATGGAAAATATCCTGAGGCCATGATGGTTCCTGAGAATAAAATAAGCAGAAAATGGAAGGGAAGAGAGAAGGCAACAGAGGGCCAGAGACATGTAGGAAAGAACGAGAGGCTGAGGAGAGCCAGAGGGGTCAGTGTGTGGGCAGACTGAAGAACGCCAACTTCCAGAATCTCATGAGGGCCACAAAACCTTTATGTAAATGCCATTCTCTGCTCAGGCAGCTACCTTTGCTGCCTTTTGGATAATTCAGGATCCTGCTCTTCATCTCCAGCCACGTTACTTACCTCCAAGGCATTTTCCATAGAGATGACATTTGTTCTTAAAGTTCCATCCCACATTGTAAGGTACCATAACTTTCCTACTGCCACCAAAAATCTTCTTTCACTTGCCTCAGGGTTGCAACATACAAGCACCCACTTACCCTCCCCCTGACACACACAAAATGGACCAAGCAACCTTGTCTGTCTGTACATCTCTATATCCCATATTCCCAAAACTATTAGCTTGTAAAACAGCTGGTAAAATTTAGATATGTTTTTGTGTTTTTTATGTTCATTCATAGTGCTATTTTTTTTATTAAGCATTGTATATAATTAGTTCTGTTCTAAAGATTTTTGCAAAGTGAAAACAAAAACTTATGTATCAAAAAAGTGCTCATTTTTAAAAATCAGAATAAACAATTAGAATTAAAAATTTGTAAAATACTGTCATTCCATTATACAAAAACAGACTGTGTTTCCTTTTAATTCATTATATCCTTGACATTTGTTTCGTTTAATATGTCACGAATCTTTTAGAATGTGTATTAGTTCGTATTGGCCAGTTTATGCTGAGGTAACAAAAAACCCCTAAATCTCAGTGTTTTAATACTATAAAAGTTTATTTCTTGCTCATGTTATGTATCCCAAATGGGTCAGTGGAGGCCTCTGCACCACACATTCACTTAGGGACCCAGGCTGATGGAAGCACCAGCATCTCGTAACTGCAAAGTTTGCAATGCCCTGCCTCCTCAGTTTTCCAAGAAAGAGAAGGAAGAGATTGGAAAATCTTACAAGAGCTTTTCATTGCCTTATGCTGGAAGTGACACATCTGACTTCCACATTGCCTTGGGCAGAATGAGTTACATGGCTCTACCTAACTGCAGGGGTGTGACAGAAAATAAGAGGCATCAGTGAAACATTTAGTAGGCATTACTGTCTCTGCCACGTCATTTCAATAAATATGGATCTAACTCATGATTTTTGGTGGCTAAAGATTTCTTTAAGTGGATACACCATAATTTGTTCAATCAACTATAGCTGAACAATTAGATTGTTTTGATCTTTCACTACTCTAAATGACTCTGTGGCAAACATCTTTCCATTTACATCTTTGAATACTTTTCTAATTGTTTCCTTAGGATAAATTTCTATAATTTGAATTGCTAGGTCAAAGCATTTACACAATTTAAGATTTTTATGCATAATGTTAAAAATATCCTCCAGAATGGATGTCCACATTTACGTTGTCATAGCAGTAATGGATGTCCTCAATTATTCATACCTTCATCAACAATATTATCCATCTTGCACTCTTGTCAGCAAGATGGAGCTGGGGGTAAAAGGGAACTTCAATGTTTTAATTCATATTTGATTCTTTGACCTATGAGTTAAAATATTGCATCGTTCTAGGGGAAATACCAGGACAATTCAGGATTTCAGAAGTAGACCCATACAACAATTTGTATAAAATGAGAAAAAGTAAGTAATTTCCATATAAATTATTGTGATAAAAATATCTTTTAAAGCTACGCATTAAATAATTCACCTACTTATATAAAAAAAGCAAATTCAATTTCTCAAAGTTTTGAAGCAGCTATTTCATAATCTCAGAAGCTTTGCCAGGATTTCTTTACCAAAAGCAAGTAAAATGCTACCAATTTTGAAGAGCAAATTCTGCAGATACTTTCTTCAATAATATATGTAAATCATTATTAATTTTTATCCCAAACAATACGACTAGAATTTTAAAAAATGGATTGAGTGGATGGATGGATTCAGCATTTCTGGTGATTTGTGAAAGGTCATCTGAATTAAAGTATATTTAAATATTATAAAGTGTATTGAAATATATTATTATATAATATATGATAAATATTATAATCTTGATATGACCATAAAAATCATTACTCTGTTAAAAAAAAAGTTCCCTTGTCTAGTTAAATTTTCAAAAAGTGTAAGATGTACAGAAAAATCATATTGAACACAAAGAACAAAGTAAACTTGTTGGATCAGGATTTTTGATAAATGAATCTAAATAAATGTTACTAAATTAACAAACATATTGTTGGTTTGAAGAGAGAGGGAGTGAGAGGATTTTGGACCCATCTGCTTTTCTTCACTATTTTCCTACATCCAATGTTCAGTTTTCTCATTAACTTTATGAGGTGACTTCATCACGTTTATAAACTGACAAGAAGGATCTACTATATTTCTTTGTTTCTACGGCATACTTTTTCTTGGCGCACATTTTCATTTCTGAAATTGGGATGCATTTTATAGTTGCTGTTAGCTAGGCAGCAGTCATGACTGTTAGTCACTGTCAGCACATGCCTGTCAAAGCTTAGAGGATGGATGAAGCACGTGGAAGAACATCTTGGAGACAGCAGAGGAGCTCTCTTAGGAAACGGTCTATCACCAGTGCTTGTGATGACACAGAGGACAATGTTGTGTGGGAAAGCAACATCAACAATCCTGAATATGTGAGGAATCGAATTGTGAATGCAAAGTTTGAGGAATACCTTATCCAATTTATTTGCTTATATTTTTCTTTTCATGTAGGTTCAAGACTGATGTACGATGAAAATCTATATATGTGAGTGATAAAGTGTTCTATCCTACTTTAATGGCAGCATTTTTTCTTCTTTACAAGTGATGGTATCTTAGAGTCAATAAAACAGAGTTATAGAGAATTAAAGAAGACAAGAGATTGAAGACTTGAAAGAGGGGTTAAGATACTAGAAGAGGCGAAACTGGGTAAGATCATTGACGTAAGTAAAAGAGTTACCTTGGGAAAGAAGGTGAAATTCTTCCTCTGTTGGAAGGAAAAGAGAAGGTGAACTTTCTTCCTATAATACCCCACTGTTCCTTATACCCACCTCCCACTCATGCGGCTGCAGAAATCCAACTCAGTCTATCAAGAGGAAGTGACGATTCTGTTGGACGTTGACACCAATGAACCCCAATAATAAAAGCTGGCATTTATTGAACACATGCTGTGTTCCAGGCATTATACTAGGTACTTTATATGGAGGTCAGAAGAAAAGAATTGAAAGTGCAGCTATTTAAGGATCCTAACTTTGAAAGTTGAAGTTAAGGCAGCGGGGTTTCTCAAAGATGCTCTGAAGGAGGAGGAGGAAGCGG